>NC_091166.1:11853550-12153550 GCF_040958095.1 Procambarus clarkii
TAGGCAAGACAACAACATCTCTTTCTAGGCGTTTAACGATGCATAAGCAACAGGGCTCCATTAAGGAACATATAATCTTTTCCCACAACCAAACCATCGCCAGAGAAATCCTAGTAAACAACACAGAAATCATCGATAGATACAGCGATAGCAGACGGCTTGACATTTGCGAGGCACTGCACATTAAGAAGTCAACACCAGCAATCAACAGCCAATTAATGCACAACTATATTCTACCCACCTCAAGACTCCGCTCCAATATAGAAGCATCAAGAAATATGAACCAATAGGCTTTCTACAATCACTTCCATTTCAATACCCATTGTTTCGTGTTCTGTCTTGTGTTGATGAAATTAATACCCTATTAAATTCCACCTCACCCAATCCACCTCACTCAAATGTAGATATAAACAAATCGGAGATACGTAAGTTCTATTCAGTTGTGTATGTGTAATGTCTTTGAAAATGTAATAAGTTTTACGAAACGCGCTCAAGTGTCGCGTCAGACTAGAAATAAAAATGAATTTTGGAGAACTGATTTTTGAATTATCTCCAACAGTGAAAAGAAATGTACGAAAGATTGAGAAAATTCTTGTTAGAATTATTAATCTTACTTTTTCGGTCATATTTAATAATATATGTCTACAGGAAAGACTGCTACCAAAATATACTAATATATATATATATATATAATATATTATAAGTTTGTGAGGGTACCACCTCTGGTGCCAATGTGGGGACCCATAGCCTCGGAGAAGAAAATAAAAAGTATTCAGAGGAGACCTTGTGGTTTCTCACTGAACACCAATATTATCTTCTCCTACCACCCCCATTCTTTTGTATGTACACATATATATTTACTTTATTTGAACTTTGTTACAAAAAAGGAGTTTCATATGGGTTACAAAGATGGTTGTCATAGGTTGTCGAGTTCCTCCAGCTCCTCAGATGGCGGGCAGGAACCCTGGATGCAGTGCGCATTTCCCCTCTGTATCGCCACACTGAGGCGCTGGAAAAGAAAGCTTGCAGCTCTCGGGTCCCTTGTTGTTTCAATGAGCCTAGAACCCAGTTCCTTCAAAAAACTGGTAGCACTTTTACCCCAGGCGCCGAGCGTCTCAGAAGCAATGGGGACAAAATTGTAGTGGTGATCCAGTTCTCTATACTTACGGGATTTGGCTGCTTCCCTGTGGGTGGCAGCGCCACCTGGTTGTGCAACACTGAGGTTAATATAATATATATATATAATATATATATATATATATATATATATATATATATATATATATATATATATATATATATATATATATATATATATATATATAAATATATATATATATATATATATATATATATATATATATATATATATATATATTATATATATATGTATATATATATATACATATATATATACATATATATACATAGTTTTTTTTTCAAAAGGGAAGGGAGTACCACCTCTGGCTGGAAGAAGGAAGACCCATAGCCTCAGAGGAAACCACACATAACGCATTGGAGGGAATGTAGGTCCTACCAAATACAGTTTCTGTGTGCTTTTCTCCTACCACCTCCTTCCCTTTTTTTTTTTTTTTTTTTTTTTCTTTATTGTGTATTTAAAGGTTACAAAACATACAAGACAAATGCCTAAAGGTTATGGATCTCTTGAAGCTCCTCCACTTCTGGACAGGAACCGAGGACGCAGCAAGCATTTCCCCTCTGGATCGCCACACTGAGGCGCTGAAACAAAAAACTGGAAGTCCTTGGGTCTCTGGTGACGTCATCGAGCTTGGAACCCAATTCCTTGAGAAATCCCAAGGCACTCTTGCCCCAGGGGCCATGCGTCTCAGACGCTGGTACAACTATAACATACTATATATATATATATATATATATATATATATATATATATATATATATATATATATATATATATATATATATATATATATATATATATATATATAATCTTTGGACAACACCCACCAGTGGGACTCGAACCCAGAAAGCACAACTACCTTCCAGTAGCTGGCATAACTAGTATGCTTTAACCCACTACGCCATCAGACCTTACAAAAGAAGTAGATAGTTTGAGATATATATCTTAAACATCTCCACCTCCCGAAGGCACCAGATGAGTGAGGGGTCAGTCTGCATTTTTCGTCAAGCCACTGTCAATGTGAGAGAACTCGTGTCCAGCTTATAAGCCTATACTTGCATAAACCACAAGTGAAGATTAACAATCTTTGGACAACACCCACCAGTGGGACTCGAACCCAGAAAGCACAACTACCTTCCAGTAGCTGGCATAACAAGTATGCTTTAACCCACTACGCCATCAGACCTTACAAAAGAAGTAGATAGTTCGAGATATATATCTCAAACATCTCCACCTCCCGAAGGCACCAGATGAGTGAGGGGTCAGTCTGCATTTTTCGTCAAGCCACTGTCAATGTGAGAGAACTCGTGTCCAGCTTATAAGCCTATACTTGCATAAACCACAAGTGAAGATTAACAATCTTTGGACAACACCCACCAGTGGGACTCGAACCCAGAAAGCACAACTACCTTCCAGTAGCTGGCATAACTAGTATGCTTTAACCCACTACGCCATCAGACCTTATAAAAGAAGTAGATAGTTAGAGATATATATCTCAAACATCTCCACCTCCCGAAGGCACCAGATGAGTGAGGGGTCAGTCTGCATTTTTCGTCAAGCCACTGTCAATGTGAGAGAACTCGTGTCCAGCTTATAAGCCTATACTTGCATAAACCACAAGTGAAGATTAACAATCTTTGGACAACACCCACCAGTGGGACTCGAACCCAGAAAGCACAACTACCTTCCAGTAGCTGGCATAACTAGTATGCTTTAACCCACTACGCCATCAGACCTTACAAAAGAAGTAGATAGTTCGAGATATATATCTCAAACATCTCCACCTCCCGAAGGCACCAGATGAGTGAGGGGTCAGTCTGCATTTTTCGTCAAGCCACTGTCAATGTGAGAGAACTCGTGTCCAGCTTATAAGCCTATACTTGCATAAACCACAAGTGAAGATTAACAATCTTTGGACAACACCCACCAGTGGGACTCGAACCCAGAAAGCACAACTACCTTCCAGTAGCTGGCATAACTAGTATGCTTTAACCCACTACGCCATCAGACCTTACAAAAGAAGTAGATAGTTCGAGATATATATCTCAAACATCTCCACCTCCCGAAGGCACCAGATGAGTGAGGGGTCAGTCTGCATTTTTCGTCAAGCCACTGTCAATGTGAGAGTACTCGTGTCCAGCTTATAAGCCTATACTTGCATAAACCACAAGTGAAGATTAACAATCTTTGGACAACACCCACCAGTGGGACTCGAACCCAGAAAGCACAACTACCTTCCAGTAGCTGGCATAACTAGTATGCTTTAACCCACTACGCCATCAGACCTTACAAAAGAAGTAGATAGTTCGAGATATATATCTCAAACATCTCCACCTCCCGAAGGCACCAGATGAGTGAGGGGTCAGTCTGCATTTTTCGTCAAGCCACTGTCAATGTGAGAGAACTCGTGTCCAGCTTATAAGCCTATACTTGCATAAACCACAAGTGAAGATTAACAATCTTTGGACAACACCCACCAGTGGGACTCGAACCCAGAAAGCACAACTACCTTCCAGTAGCTGGCATAACTAGTATGCTTTAACCCACTACGCCATCAGACCTTACAAAAGAAGTAGATAGTTCGAGATATATATCTCAAACATCTCCACCTCCCGAAGGCACCAGATGAGTGAGGGGTCAGTCTGCATTTTTCGTCAAGCCACTGTCAATGTGAGAGAACTCGTGTCCAGCTTATAAGCCTATACTTGCATAAACCACAAGTGAAGATTAACAATCTTTGGACAACACCCACCAGTGGGACTCGAACCCAGAAAGCACAACTACCTTCCAGTAGCTGGCATAACTAGTATGCTTTAACCCACTACGCCATCAGACCTTACAAAAGAAGTAGATAGTTTGAGATATATATCTCAAACATCTCCACCTCCCGAAGGCACCAGATGAGTGAGGGGTCAGTCTGCATTTTTCGTCAAGCCACTGTCAATGTGAGAGAACTCGTGTCCAGCTTATAAGCCTATACTTGCATAAACCACAAGTGAAGATTAACAATCTTTGGACAACACCCACCAGTGGGACTCGAACCCAGAAAGCACAACTACCTTCCAGTAGCTGGCATAACTAGTATGCTTTAACCCACTACGCCATCAGACCTTACAAAAGAAGTAGATAGTTCGAGATATATATCTCAAACATCTCCACCTCCCGAAGGCACCAGATGAGTGAGGGGTCAGTCTGCATTTTTCGTCAAGCCACTGTCAATGTGAGAGAACTCGTGTCCAGCTTATAAGCCTATACTTGCATAAACCACAAGTGAAGATTAACAATCTTTGGACAACACCCACCAGTGGGACTCGAACCCAGAAAGCACAACTACCTTCCAGTAGCTGGCATAACTAGTATGCTTTAACCCACTACGCCATCAGACCTTACAAAAGAAGTAGATAGTTCGAGATATATATCTCAAACATCTCCACCTCCCGAAGGCACCAGATGAGTGAGGGGTCAGTCTGCATTTTTCGTCAAGCCACTGTCAATGTGAGAGAACTCGTGTCCAGCTTATAAGCCTATACTTGCATAAACCACAAGTGAAGATTAACAATCTTTGGACAACACCCACCAGTGGGACTCGAACCCAGAAAGCACAACTACCTTCCAGTAGCTGGCATAACTAGTATGCTTTAACCCACTACGCCATCAGACCTTATAAAAGAAGTAGATAGTTAGAGATATATATCTCAAACATCTCCACCTCCCGAAGGCACCAGATGAGTGAGGGGTCAGTCTGCATTTTTCGTCAAGCCACTGTCAATGTGAGAGAACTCGTGTCCAGCTTATAAGCCTATACTTGCATAAACCACAAGTGAAGATTAACAATCTTTGGACAACACCCACCAGTGGGACTCGAACCCAGAAAGCACAACTACCTTCCAGTAGCTGGCATAACTAGTATGCTTTAACCCACTACGCCATCAGACCTTACAAAAGAAGTAGATAGTTCGAGATATATATCTCAAACATCTCCACCTCCCGAAGGCACCAGATGAGTGAGGGGTCAGTCTGCATTTTTCGTCAAGCCACTGTCAATGTGAGAGAACTCGTGTCCAGCTTATAAGCCTATACTTGCATAAACCACAAGTGAAGATTAACAATCTTTGGACAACACCCACCAGTGGGACTCGAACCCAGAAAGCACAACTACCTTCCAGTAGCTGGCATAACTAGTATGCTTTAACCCACTACGCCATCAGACCTTACAAAAGAAGTAGATAGTTCGAGATATATATCTCAAACATCTCCACCTCCCGAAGGCACCAGATGAGTGAGGGGTCAGTCTGCATTTTTCGTCAAGCCACTGTCAATGTGAGAGTACTCGTGTCCAGCTTATAAGCCTATACTTGCATAAACCACAAGTGAAGATTAACAATCTTTGGACAACACCCACCAGTGGGACTCGAACCCAGAAAGCACAACTACCTTCCAGTAGCTGGCATAACTAGTATGCTTTAACCCACTACGCCATCAGACCTTACAAAAGAAGTAGATAGTTCGAGATATATATCTCAAACATCTCCACCTCCCGAAGGCACCAGATGAGTGAGGGGTCAGTCTGCATTTTTCGTCAAGCCACTGTCAATGTGAGAAAACTCGTGTCCAGCTTATAAGCCTATACTTGCATAAACCACAAGTGAAGATTAACAATCTTTGGACAACACCCACCAGTGGGACTCGAACCCAGAAAGCACAACTACCTTCCAGTAGCTGGCATAACTAGTATGCTTTAACCCACTACGCCATCAGACCTTACAAAAGAAGTAGATAGTTCGAGATATATATCTCAAACATCTCCACCTCCCGAAGGCACCAGATGAGTGAGGGGTCAGTCTGCATTTTTCGTCAAGCCACTGTCAATGTGAGAGAACTCGTGTCCAGCTTATAAGCCTATACTTGCATAAACCACAAGTGAAGATTAACAATCTTTGGACAACACCCACCAGTGGGACTCGAACCCAGAAAGCACAACTACCTTCCAGTAGCTGGCATAACTAGTATGCTTTAACCCACTACGCCATCAGACCTTACAAAAGAAGTAGATAGTTCGAGATATATATCTCAAACATCTCCACCTCCCGAAGGCACCAGATGAGTGAGGGGTCAGTCTGCATTTTTCGTCAAGCCACTGTCAATGTGAGAGAACTCGTGTCCAGCTTATAAGCCTATACTTGCATAAACCACAAGTGAAGATTAACAATCTTTGGACAACACCCACCAGTGGGACTCGAACCCAGAAAGCACAACTACCTTCCAGTAGCTGGCATAACTAGTATGCTTTAACCCACTACGCCATCAGACCTTACAAAAGAAGTAGATAGTTCGAGATATATATCTCAAACATCTCCACCTCCCGAAGGCACCAGATGAGTGAGGGGTCAGTCTGCATTTTTCGTCAAGCCACTGTCAATGTGAGAGAACTCGTGTCCAGCTTATAAGCCTATACTTGCATAAACCACAAGTGAAGATTAACAATCTTTGGACAACACCCACCAGTGGGACTCGAACCCAGAAAGCACAACTACCTTCCAGTAGCTGGCATAACTAGTATGCTTTAACCCACTACGCCATCAGACCTTACAAAAGAAGTAGATAGTTCGAGATATATATCTCAAACATCTCCACCTTCCGAAGGCACCAGATGAGTGAGGGGTCAGTCTGCATTTTTCGTCAAGCCACTGTCAATGTGAGAGAACTCGTGTCCAGCTTATAAGCCTATACTTGCATAAACCACAAGTGAAGATTAACAATCTTTGGACAACACCCACCAGTGGAACTCGAACCCAGAAAGCACAACTACCTTCCAGTAGCTGGCATAACTAGTATGCTTTAACCCACTACGCCATCAGACCTTACAAAAGAAGTAGATAGTTCGAGATATATATCTCAAACATCTCAACCTCCCGAAGGCACCAGATGAGTGAGGGGTCAGTCTGCATTTTACGTCAAGCCACTGTCAATGTGAGAGAACTCGTGTCCAGCTTATAAGCCTATACTTGCATAAACCACAAGTGAAGATTAACAATCTTTGGACAACACCCACCAGTGGGACTCGAACCCAGAAAGCACAACTACCTTCCAGTAGCTGGCATAACTAGTATGCTTTAACCCACTACGCCATCAGACCTTACAAAAGAAGTAGATAGTTCGAGATATATATCTCAAACATCTCCACCTCCCGAAGGCACCAGATGAGTGAGGGGTCAGTCTGCATTTTTCGTCAAGCCACTGTCAATGTGAGAGAACTCGTGTCCAGCTTATAAGCCTATACTTGCATAAACCACAAGTGAAGATTAACAATCTTTGGACAACACCCACCAGTGGGACTCGAACCCAGAAAGCACAACTACCTTCCAGTAGCTGGCATAACTAGTATGCAAAAGCGAACTATCTACTTCTTTTGTAAGGTCTGATGGCGTAGTGGGTTAAAGCATACTAGTTATGCCAGCTACTGGAAGGTAGTTGTGCTTTCTGGGTTCGAGTCCCACTGGTGGGTGTTGTCCAAAGATTGTTAATCTTTACTTGTGGTTTATGCAAGTATAGGCTTATAAGCTGGACACGAGTTCTCTCACATTGACAGTGGCTTGACGAAAAATGCAGACTGACCCCTCACTCATCTGGTGCCTTCGGGAGGTGGAGATGTTTGAGATATATATCTCGAACTATCTACTTCTTTTGTAAGGTCTGATGGCGTAGTGGGTTAAAGCATACTAGTTATGCCAGCTACTGGAAGGTAGTTGTGCTTTCTGGGTTCGAGTCCCACTGGTGGGTGTTGTCCAAAGATTGTTAATCTTCACTTGTGGTTTATGCAAGTATAGGCTTATATATATATATATATGTATTGTGACGGTGTTCGGCTGTTCAAAAGCTAGGGGTATGGCCTCGTCACATAGAAACAAAAAAAACTGAAAATCTGGAACCTCGTCTGTGGTAAGGTAATGAGAAGACACACAAAACACAAGTAAATTTAACAATGCGATTTTAATTACGTTAGAAAAGCAAAACATGAATAAACTGGACATACAAATTAGTATAATAAAATCAATCAATCAAAATAATAAGAATAATCAAATGACAAAATGAAAAGTTACGTTAAGACAAGTGAGTAATAACAAGCTGTGCAATATACAATCAAATAAGAGGTGCAGGAATATTGGCTTTAAGCTATCACCTCTCTTAGTACACGTAAGCCACAGCTTAGTCTACCAAGGAGACGTGTTAACCTGATGAAAGCACTAGATATTCTGAGGACTGAGGTCGTGGCGGCCCCAGACATCAAGTAGTGTGGTGGGTGAGAGCAGGTGCAACTGGACCCGCAGCCAATCAGCGATGAGCAGGCGACAAGACAGGTAGTTTGGTGGTTCGAGGTGGAGCAGGTGTTCCTGGCTGCATACGTTTTGCTCTCTGGCAAACCTTGGAGATGTTGTCGTTGTTGGATATTTCTTCCATATTAGTTGTATAGGGATGTATGTATCGACGAACTTTGGAGGGAAGAGCAGGCTCAATCTCTTGAAGGAGATTATCGTCACAACTCTCCCCCGAAGCCTGCGGTTATGGAAGAAGTACGTCGTTATGTGGTGGAGTAATAGATGGAGTCGCTTCTACTTCATAAACTCTGGAGAGATCATTGGCTAAGATGTTGTCGGAATCTTGGTATAGCGTGTCTCCAGGTTGAATTTCTGCAGTTATCAAACCCATAGTAGAAGACGTTGAGATGAGAAGTGGGCGTGCTGCAGGAGGGGTAGGGTGGTGTGGTCCGTGTTGATGGTAGACCAAGCACTTTTCAGGTGTGGAGTGAAGTGCTGGAGCTTCAGGATGATGAAGAGTAGCTCCTTGCCAATTGTTCCGTAGTTCCTTGTAGCAGTAGTCGCTGACAGGTGTATTCTCCTCGCCTCGTTGCTGCATCACGACACCGCCAACGTCGGTACCACTGGCGTCGACATGGAGGATGAAGGGCTTATCTGACGAGGTGAGAGTGGAATTAGAATATGGCAAAGGAGCACTATTAGGGTCCTGAAAATGGTTGGGAACATCAATATGGATTTTTGAATTAGAAAGCGCTGACTCCTTTTCAGTGCTTTCGGGAGGAGAAGCAGGGAAGGTCTCACTGTGGATGTAGGGTTCTGTAAAGGTAGAACAGTTGGTCATGACAGTGGGAGGAGTACCATTATATTGCTTCAGGAGGTTGACGTGGCACAGCTGGGTCTTCCGCCGCCTATCTGGAGTCTCTATAACGTAGTTGTTGTTATTTCTGCACTCTTTGACTCGGTAGGGTCCTGAAAACCTGTTTTGTAAAGGTGAACCTGGGATAGGGAAGTATGCTAGGATGAAGTCTCCCGGCTTAAATTTTCTTACTTTGCTGGTCTGGTCGTAATGAGTCTTCATCCTCTCCTGGGCTTTCAACAGATTATCATGGGCAAAACGGTGGACTCTCTCTAGAATGTGTTTAAGGTTTTGAAGAAACTGGGGCACATTCTGATGCTCACTGAAGGTGGCATCTCTGAGAGAGTCTTTGAAAGCCTTAAGGGGAGTACGGCACTTACGGCTGTAGAGCATCTCATAAGGAGATACTCCTAGGGACTCATTGGGGAGACTTCTGTAAATACACATTATAAGGTCGATTTGCTTATCCCAATCCTTAGAGGTTTCACTACAAAACTTTTTCAAGAGTGCTTTGATAGTCTGATGACTACGTTCAAGAGAACCCTGTGAAGCAGGATGATAGGGGCTGGACAATACCTGTTTGATGTTGAACTCCTCCAGTGTCCTTTTGAAGAGATCACTGGTGAAGTTGGTACCACAGTCGCTCTGAATCTCCCTGGGAAATCCGTATTGAGTGAAGATCTTCAATAGATGTTTTACAACCGTAGCAGCCGTGATGTTCTTCACTGGAACTGCTATGGGAAATCTGGTGGTAGGACACAGGATGGTTAAGATATAGGCATTACCTGAACTGGTCCGAGGTAAAGGACCAACACAGTCTATTATAAGTCTGTGGAAAGGTTCCACAGGCACCTGTATGGGAATCAGTGGCGCTCTGGGAATGGAGATGTTCGGTTTGCCTGCCATCTGACATGTATGACACTGTTTTACGTACTGTTTGACGCTATTTACCATACCTGGCCAGTAGTAGTCTTGACGAATTCCATGGTAAGTCTTGTTGAATCCGTAGTGGGAGAATGCTCCGTGGGCCAGGTGTAGAATAGTGGGCCGCAGGCTGGTAGGAATCACAAGTTGTTCGATGTTGGCCCAATCGTCCTCCTCCTTCAGTTTACTGGGTCTATATCTGCGGTAGAGCAAGTCGTTCTCTAGGAAGAACCCAGGAATACTGTCGGGTTGAGTCTCAGCCTGGAAAAACAATGGTGTTAAAGTAAGATCTTCCCTCTGCAACTTACGGAACTCCAACTTGGTCAGATTCGGGGGTAGTTTCTGAGGGTCTTGAGGGACAGCGGTAGCAGTAGAGTCAGCTGGCTGTGGACGTGCGGCTTGTGCACGGGTGGTCACGAGAACCGGAGGAGAAACTTCATCACTCTCTTGAACCTCTGCTGGAACATACGCTAGTATAGGGTTAATTGGCACAGAGGTACACACCTGGGGTTTGTCCATGACGATCAGGTTGGTCGGTTGCAGGTCTTCTGCCAAGTCGTTGCCTAGGAGAAGTTGCACTCCAGGCATGGGAAAAGGCTTTTCCCTGACGGCGACTTGGACTTCTCCGTTCACGTAGGGACAATCCAGGTGGACTCTGGCGAGAGGGTATGGAGTGGTAGCAGTGAGGTCAGTGATGAAGACAGTTTCTCCGGTGTAGGCGATGCTGGGTACAGCCGACTTCAAGATGATCGATTGAAGAGCCGCTGTGTCCCTCAAGATCTTCAATTTGAAACGTCCCTCCGGATTTGAACCGTTGGCAGAGACAGTTCCAGTATACAGGTGGTTACTGAAAAGAGAAAGATCATTAACATTAACACCAACATTCATCACAGGCTTACCGGACTTAGGAGGAGTTGGTTTGGGTTTCTGTGGGTCAGTGGTTCCCTTGTATTGAGACTTACCACACTTGTCTATGGTATGTCCATAGAGTCTACAATACTTGCAGTACAATTGCGAGCTAGCTTGATCGGTGCTCACTTTCTCGTAACTGTACCACGACTTCTTACTGGAGGATGGTTCGGGTGTCAGCCGGTGGATGAGGCTGTAAGTGTCAGCCGACTTAGCACACTTCAGGTAGTCGGTTTCTTCTTTATCTGCTAAGTATAGACGGACAGGAGGCGGCACACGCCTCAAGAATTCTTCAACTAGCATCAGGTTGACGAGTTCTGTAAAAGTAGAGACATGTGCTGCTTCCAGCTATTTCATAAAATATCTCCGTTTTGTGTTAGCAAACTCGAGGAAGGTAGTGGTACTTGCCTTCAGGTGGTCACGGAATTTCCTTCGATAACTTTCTGTGGAGAGGAGGTAGGCGTCCAACACTGCTTGTTTCAGAGTCTGGTAGTCATTCTCAGACGCCAGAGTACTGAGTGTGACTGCAGCTCTACCTGTAAGATGTACTCTGAGAAGGGTTGCCCATTGGTCGACAGGCCAACTGAGTTGATTAGCAAGGGTTTCAAAGGTGGTGAAAAACACATCAACTTCTGCTTCTACAAAGGATGGCATTAACTTACTTGCATGTGATATATTAAAACTGACGGGAAGATTGGCAGTAGCTTGCTGGCGTTGAGCGAGGTGTGATGTTTCCAACGTGTATTCTCGTTGACGACACTCTAGAGCCAGAGTCGCTTGTTGCTTGTCATGTTCACGTTGCATCTCCAACTCGCGTTGTTTTGTTTCAAGCTGTATCCGTTCACGTTCACGGAGTAACGCAATCTCACGTTCTTGTTCTTCCTTTCGTATGGCAGCTGCTCGTTCTTGTTGTTCGATGGCTTCCCTTTGCTGCTCGCGTTCAATCTTGGCCAGCTCTATTTTGAGTTTCATCGTTGCCAAATCAGTTTTATCTGCAATATAGTAAGTTTCATGAGTTTCAGAGTCTATCTTACCTTGCTCTAAATAGTGATCCAGCAACAGGTTGTGTATGTCATTTTTGTTGGCTTGGTAGGGAACTTCTAGTTGATACTCATATGCAAGAGTTTGTAATTCAGTTCTCTTGGCTCGACTTAAAGTCTCTATTTCACCTGCTGGATCTGCACGGAAAGCTTGGAGACGAAACATGGTGAAATTAGCAAATAAATGTACAACGAATATACAGTTATAGTGAATGTCAGAAACAGGACAACGTGGCAACTGGTACCTATCCTGTGGAATCTTTAACAATTAAAGTTAAGTACAAGATGTTAAATGATTAATTTAAATCAAAGGCGCAGGAAATCTTGTACCCGGTATTCATGTAAGAGGATAATGGCAAGAAAATCCTACTAACAAATGAAACAGAGTTTCGAAAACAAATGAAACAGTTAATTGCCTCAAAAGTAAAATTGGTAGTCCAAGGATGTAGGCATACCTTGCCGAGTCTCTATAGGACATAAAGCAAGTTTTTCCTACTGAAATTAATATGATACTTACAGAATTAGCGAACTTTTGTGCTCTGAAAAAGTAAGCTAATTCCCTACCGTTGTATGTATCATCATCTCTGACTGACGTGTAAGGGTGCGAGGTGTCAACTGGTGACGAGAACTGCTGCTGAGGTCCCAATTCAGCAACTAAAGTTCGAGCTAGAGGAACTATGGCCCTCTTTGTCCTCCTACAGTCAGATTGCAGAAGATTGGGTGCACTTGACCCGGGGGCAGACCACAGTACCAGGGTACCAATATGATGATCTGTCAAAAATGAGAAATATCCAAGGGACAAAGATGGTAAACACGAGTAATAACACGGAGGGAGAGATGACCAATTAAGAGTATGACTGCGGCCTACAGTCACCACGTAATCCAAAGTTGTCTCACCTTCACCATATGCTACTCTCGTAATGCACAATACACCGCACCATATAAAAATGAAATTGAATATGAAAAATAGTAAAAGCTACGTTAACAAAGTTAAATACGCTTACCATAAATTACTACTTGGCACCAGTACCTGAGCGAGGCTCCTAGGACAGGCCCCCATATAATATGTGATGGTAACGCGTTGGTGTTCGGCTGTTCAAAAGCTAGGGGTATGGCCTCGTCACATAGAAACAAAAAAAATAGAAAATCTGGAACTTCGTCTGTGGTAAGGTAATGAGAAGACACAAAACACAAGTAAATTTAACAATGCGGTTTTAATTACGTTAGAAAAGCAAAACATGAATAAACTGGACATACAAATTCGTATAATAAAATCTATCAATCAAAATAATAAGAATAATCAAATGACAAAATGAAAAGTTACGTTAAGACAAGTGAGTAAGTGCCTCGCTGTGAAGAAGTCAACACAAACAATCAACAGCCAATTAATGCACAACTATATTCTACCCACTTCAAGACTCCATAACAATATAGAAGCATCAAGAGGAAATATGGGCCAATAGGCCCTTTGCAGTTACTTCTATTCTTCCCTTTCATCTATACCCATTGAACCGTGTTCGGTCTTGTGTTGAAAGTTTCTTCACCTCATCCAAAACAGTTGTAACATATCATCTCACCCAAATGCGAGTATATAAGAGAAAAACTGTTAAAATATTCGCATAGTAAAACTCTGTTTAGTGTTTGCAGGTTATAGTTGTGTGTGTGTAAACTAAAATCTTTGAAAATGTAATAAGTTATTACGAAACGCATTCAAGTGCCGCGTCAGACTAGAAATTAAAATAAATTTTGGAGAATTGATTTTTCAATTACCATCAACAGTAAAAAGAAACATAAGAAATATTGAGAAAATTCGTGTTAGAATTATTAATCTTACTTTTTCGGTCATATTTAACAACATATGTTTACAAGAAAGACTGCTAACAAAATATACTAATATATATATTTCTATATAAATAAAAATCTAAATATTCGTTTGTTCAAATTCGCTAATCTCCGAAAATTCTTCACCGATTGCTTTGAAATTTTCACACAACATTCCATTTGCATCCAGGCAAGTTTTTATATACATTCTAAATCGATATCACGTCTGTGAGTGGATTTTTTTTTTTTAAACTGTGTTTTTCATGTGAGGAAATGTTCAAAACCTCTTTACCGATTGCTTTGAAATTTTGATACAACGTTGCATTGGAATAGGCAAGTGTTTTTATATGTCTACTATATACATGCTTCACCTGTGACAGGAAAAAAACATGCTTTTCTTGAAAAACAGTGCCATCTGGGAGCCGGTCGGCGGAGCAGACAGCACGCGGGACTTGTGATCCTGTGGTCCTGGGTTCGATCCCAGGCGCCGGCGAGAAACAATGGGCAGAGATTCTTTCACCCTATCCCCCTGTTACCTAGCAGTAAAATAGGTACCTGGGTGTTAGTCAGCTGTCACGGGCTGCTTCCTGGGGGTGGAGGCCTGTTCGAGGACCGGGCCGCGGGGTCACTAAAAGCCCCGAAATCATCTCAAGATAACCTCAAGATCTGTAGGACGTAGGAGCAATACACGCTTTAATCTCCAAAAGTTCTTCACTGAATGCTTTCAAATTTTGACACAATATTCCATTCAAATAGGTATATGTTTTTATATACCTACTATTTAGCCGACACACCTGTGACAGGTAAAAAGATGCATTTTTTAAAACAGCACCATCTGTTGCACATAAAACCAACACAAGCTATTCAAATTATGTTATGATTCCATTTCAATGTTTCCGATTGCATTGATAAATTGAATTTTCATGTATTTTGATTTATTTTAATTTTGATTTAATTATTTTGTGTGACATTGCGCTGGAATCGAGCTGTGTTGTTTATCATACCGTTCATTTCGTGGGTATAGTTTATTTGTTTCTTTTTTCATTGCTTTTAATTTCTTTTTTTTTTTATCTGTTCTTATTATTTTTCCGTGCAATTGGTGGTAAAATTGAGCTGTGTCGATTGATCTGTGTTTGAATTTAAATATTTCGCTAGTGTTTTTTTGTTTTTGTTTTGAAAGCACGAAAATGAACAACACGTTTATTTCGCAGCTCCAAATGTGCAGCAAACAGCTGTGAATCCACCGGCTACAGCGTTAACTGTTTTTTTCACATAATGTCAAAATGACGTATTTGCGAAAACAATGCTATATTCGGAAGTGCCTACGTATTACACATGGAATGCCAGTAGCAAATAATGTGAACAACGCAAACGAGGAGAGCGAGTCGACAGACAACTAGCATATTCAAATAAACTACGATAGGCAGACCGTACACCGTGCATCCTAATCAGGATGAATGCTTCTTTCTTCGCATTCTGTTGGTAAATGTGCCTGGTCCAACGTCTTTCCAGCAATTGAGATTTGTCAACGGCGTAACACATGCCACTTCCCGTAGTGCATGTCAAGTTCAGAATTTATTGGATATCGACCGGCACTGGGATGTATGCATTAATGACGCGTCCAACACGTCACATCCAAATAAAATTCGTGCATTGTTTGCAATCATATTGACCACCGGCTCTCTGTTATCTCCAGCAGAGTTATGGGAGAAATATAAATTGCACATGGCTGAAGATATTATCCGTCGAATATGCAAGGCAAATTCAAATATGAACATGGATTTTACAGCAAAAATCTACAACAAAGCGTTCATAATGATTAAAGACGTGTGCTTAGAAATCGCGAACAAATTTCTCAATCAATTGGAAATGCCATCACCGAATCGATCTGCTGCTGCTTCGTTCGATGTAGAATTGCGTTGTGAACAAAATTACAACATTGGTGATCTATTGTCGTATGTTTAATCAAATATTCCTAGGCTAACGCTTGAGCGAAAAGGCATTAACAATCAAATAACTCAAACTGTCAATAACAGGCTTGGAGAAATCTTCTTAGATGCGCCAGGAGGATCTGTAAAACCTTCCTAATTATATTGATTCTGGCAGCATTTCGATCCCAAAATGACATAAC
Source organism: Procambarus clarkii (assembly GCF_040958095.1). NCBI lineage: Eukaryota > Metazoa > Arthropoda > Malacostraca > Decapoda > Cambaridae > Procambarus > Procambarus clarkii. The sequence goes on from NC_091166.1 coordinate 11,869,707, forward strand.
CTTTGCTCTTGCATCATCCGGAATTGCTCTGACATTGCTAACAGGTAGAAGAACTGCTACTTCGGCTTTGAAATCGCCATTGAACATGCAATTCATTGAAACTCCCACGTGCAACATTTCCAAAGCATCCAGCATGGGAAAAGTATTCCAGAAATGCAAACTTATTGTTTGGGATGAATGCACAATGCCCCACAAAAAATCGCTCGAGGCTCTTGATCGATCATTGCAAGATTTGCGTAGAAAAATCAGACCATTTGGGAATGCAATAATATTGCTTGCAGTAGATTTCAGGCAAATATTACTTGTAATTCCTCGGTCGACACCAGCGGACGAAATAAATGCTGGCCTGAAATACTGTACTTTGTGGCGCCACGTAAAGACATTTAAATTAACTACAAACATGCGTGTAGTTGTGTTGCTACTGAAAAACGATCCATCAGCTGAGATATTCTCACATCAATTTCTGAAAATAGGGAACGTAAACGTGCCGGTTGATCTGACCTCAGGACGAATTACATTGCCTCATAAATTCTGCAATTTAATGACGTCCAAAGAAGAACTGGTTGAAAAAGTATTTCCCAATATTCAAACCAATTATAAGAATCGCGACTGGCTAAGTGAACGAGCTATTCTTGTAGCCAAGAACAAAACGTCTAAGAACTTAAGAACATTCAAGCGAGGCAATCACATACAAGTTCGTCGACACTGTTGTGGAAGAAGATAAAGCAGTTAATTATCCAATTTTTTTTAATTCACTCGATCTGCCAGGGATACCATCACACGTACGGCAATTGAAAATCGGCTTGTCAATTATCATGTTGCGAAATATCAACCAGCCAAAACTTTGCAACGCCACGCGCCTTGCAGTAAAAAAATCATCAGCAACGTCGTAGAAGCAACAATATTGGCAGGACCTTTCATAGGGGAAGATGTCCTCATTCCTCACATTCCTATGATTCCAACAGATATGTCATTTCAATTTAAAAAATTGTAATTTCCAATTGGATTGGCGTTTCCAATCACTGTCAACAAAGTTCAGGGCCAATCTATAAAATTCTGCAGTTTATATCTAGACACGGATTGCTTCTCACATGGACAATTATATGTTGCGTGTTATAGAGTCGGCAAACCAGACAATCTCTATATCTCCACAGACAATGGAACAACAAAACCACAATGTATACCCACAAGCATTGTGAAATTAAACATATTAGAAACGTGCGCTTTTTCTTTTCTTTCTTTGCCATTTAACCAGACTGAGCCACAGCAACGCGTGGCGGGTACTGCTAGTATATAAATAAAAATGGAAATGTTCCTTTGTTCAAAATCGCTAATCACCGAAAGTACTTCACCGATTGCTTTGAAATTTTCACACAACGTTCCATTCACATCCAAGCATGTTTTTATATACATTCTATATGGATGTCACGTCTGTGACGATAAAAAACATGTTTCTTCTTAAAAACTGTGTTTTTCATATGTTTTTCATGTGAGGGAAATCTTTGAAACCTCTTTACCGATTGCTTTGAAATTTTGACACAATGTTGCATTCGAATAGGCGTGTATTTTTATTTATCTACTATATACATGCCTCACCTGTGACAGGAAAAAAACATGCTATTTTTGAAAAAGAGCGCCATCTGTTGGACGTAAGGGCAACACACGCTGTAATCTCCGAAAGTTCTTCATCAATTGCTTTGAAATTTTGACACAACGTTGCATTCGAATAGGCGCATCATTTTATATACCTACTATATAGATTTTACCCCTGTGACAGGTAAAAACATGCGTTTTTGAAAAACAGCGCCATCTGTTGCACATTATAGCAACATGAACGCTATATTAAATATATCACAAATTCCATTTGAATGTTTCTGATTGCATTGATAAATTTTATTTTCATAGATTTCGATTTATTTTATTTCTAATGAATTATTTTGTGTGACATTGTGTTGGAATTGAGCGGTGTTGTTTACCATACCGTTCATTTCGCAAGTATAAGTATAGATGCCACACCTGTTACAGGACAAACTATGCTTTCAATGTTTCTGACTGCATTGATAAATTGAATTTTCTTAGATTTTGATTTTTTCATTTTGATTTAATTATTTTGTGTGAATTGTGTTAGAATTGAGCTGTGTTTTTTTTCCAGACCAATAATTGCATGAGAATAGTTTATTTTTATATTTTTTTCATATTTTCATATCATTTTTTTAACTGTTTTTCTTATATTGCAATGATAGGAACATCAGATTACTTGATGTTCCCAATTTTCTGATGGGAACATCAGATCATTTGGGAATGCATCGGACAAGGGAGTGGGGAATGGTGGGGATGATGAGGGGACGGAAGTGAGAGATGGTGCGGAGGACGAGGGGACAAGGGAGGGGGTAATGGTGGGGAAGGATGAGGGGACGGGGGAGTTTGGGATGGTGGGGACGAGGGGATGGGGAAATGGAGAATGGTGGGGAGGACATAGGGACTGGGGAGTGGGGCATGGTGGGGAGAACAAAGGGACAAGGGAGTAGGGCATGGGGGAGTGGGGAACGGTGGGGAGGACGAGGGAACGGTGGAGTGGGGAATGGTTGGGAGGCCGATGAGACGGGTGAGGGGAAAATGATGAGGAGGACTGGGGGACAGGGTAGGTTACTGTGGCCGGGTACTGCTGGTCCTAAGAATAAGAACCCAACAACGAACGCTCACCGCTCCTGAGGACTCTGCCGCCCCTCCAGTTTTGTTACCTGCTCCTTGAGCCCATGGCTGCCCACAGATGATGTAGCATCCCCTGAAGGCAGCTAAGTACACAGTGACCCAAATGTGATTAAAACAAACGACAAGACCAACCCATGTTATCCCATTTCGACCTCATTAGTGTTGCTCCCTGGAGGAAGTTGTTCCCAACGTTCCTAATAATAATAATAATATTTTATTCAGGAAAAGTACATACATAGATGCAAAGTTACAAACATAGTGTTGGATTTATAGATAGAGCTAGTATATACAATACCTAAAGCCACTAATACGCATAGCGTTTCCAGCAAGGTGTAGGGGAAAAACACTTAGACTAAAACTTAATAGTAATTGGGAGAAAAGTATAAATTGTGTTGAAAAAAAGGAATAAAAAAATGAAGAAAAGGGGGAACATGGAAAAAATCCGCAATTGTACAAGTTGGTCAACAAACAGCATTGTTTAGAATAGCAAGACATGGGTTGACATTTAGAGACTAAAGTAGGTTACATTGAGCTAATTAGGTAATAGTTAGTTCAACTCTTAAACTGGTTGAGAGAGGTACAGCCATTGACATGATTAGTGAGGTCATTCATCATGCTGGGTCCCTTGAGTTGTCGAGCATTTCTAGTTTGGTTAAGGCTCACTCTTGGAATATCAAATAGGTATTGGTTTCTGGTGTGGTGCTCATGGGTTCTGTTACAACCTTCTAAGAAGTTTTTAAGGCCAGGATTGACATTACAGTTCAGAGTTTTAAATTTATAGAGTACACATGAGAGGATGTGCAGGGGCTTAATATCTAACATATTCAAAGATTTGAGTAAGGGTACCGAGTGCTGTCTGGGGCCAGAGTTAGATATTGTTCTAATAGCAGCTTTGTGCTGAGTAATTAAAGGACGTAAATGATTTTGGGTAGTAGAACCCCAAGCACAAATACCATAGTTGAGATAAGGATAGATGAGAGAGTAATAGAGCGTCACCTGGGCAGGGCGAGGTACATAATATTTGATCTTAGAGAGAATGTCAACAGTTTTAGAAACTTTTTTTCATATATTTAGAATGTGTCCCTGGAAATTCAGCTTGTTATCGTTGAAAACACCAAGGAATTTGCCATCTACTGTTACTAATTTGCATATTATTTATTCTTAGATTAATTTGATTTGAGGATTTATTACCAAACAAAATATAGAAACATTTGTCAATGTTAAGGGTGAGTTTGTTAGCAGTTAGCCGAAGATGGACTTTATTTAGTTCAGTATTCACTGTGACATTTAGAGCAAGAGGGTCAGGACTGGAGAAAATGAAGGTTGTGTCATCAGCAAATAAAATCGGTTTGGGGTGTTGAGAGGCATGTGGAAGGTCATTAATAAATATGAGAAAGTGGAGAGGGCCAAGTAGGCTCCCCTGAAGAACACCAATGTTGATGGTTAGGGTTGGAAAAATGGAATTATTCACAGAAACATACTAGGGCCTGTCAGTAAGGTAAGACTGAAGATATTGGAGGGAGTGATCTCTGACTCCATAATGATGTATTTTAAAAAGGTTTTGGTGGTTGACAATGTCAAAAGCCTTACGTAGGTTAACAAATAACCCAACAGGGAACTCATTTTTGTCTAGAGCTGCATGTATCAAGTTAATTTTACTAATTAGTGCATCAGTAGTGCTCTTTTTGGGTCTGAAGCCATATTGGCAATAGCTATGTATATTGTGTTTGGGTAGATTAGAGTAAAGCTGCGTGTAGATTAGTTTTTCAAATATTTTTGACAGGTTTGGCAGAACTGATATAGGTTTGAAGTTCCTGACATCAGTGGGATCACCACATTTATGGACTGGGGTTACTCTCTCTCTTTTTTTTAGAATATCTGCAAAGGTTTGGAGTTCACGTTTCTTGTTTTAGAGCAATGCAATGGCAGGAGCTAAAAATCTGGAGGCTTTTTTGTAAATTAGATTTGGTATCTCAGCAAGGGCATTAGACTTTGTTTTAAAGGAAAGAATTATCTCATTAACATCAGTGGAGTTAGCAGGCATTAGGTACAGAGACTCTGGATTGTTACCTGTAAAGTAGTCCTTGACATTAGTACGGGAGGACGGAATATCATTAGTAAGGGATGTCCCAATGAATGAGAAGAACCTATTGAATTCAATAGCAGTATCAGAGGCTGAAAACAAACCGTTGTTATTATATAGGAGTATTGGTTTTTTTTTTTTTAAATTTGAACACAATATATTGCAAATAGTGCTCCATGTTTTTTAATGTTGCCCTTTATTTGGGTGAATTTATTTTCGTAGTATTTTATTTTGGATCTCCTAAATATTTTAGACAGCATTGATGAGTAAATCTTTGAAAATTCTTTGGAGACGACTCCTAACCTATACTTCTTCTCAAGGTAATTTTTTTTTATTAATAGATTTAAGTATTCCCTTTGTAAACCATGGATTGCTTAGCCTTTTAGTTGTGACTTGTTTCGTTAGCATAGGACAGTGGGTGTTATAAAGACTGAGAGTTTTCTGAAGAAATGTTTGCACTGCTAGGTTGATGTTCTCTATGTTACCTAATTCGGTCTCCTAGTTCAGCAATAAAATGAGTTAAAATTTTATTGCTGCATCAGCAGCAATAAAATTGCCTATAGAAGTTTCATTGTGCAGCATAAAACTTATCTTCCTTGTATCTAGAGGTGGTTTGTTAATGTTGGTTAGGAGAAATGTGGGGTAATGGTCTGTGGTTCTGTCAATGATTATCCCTGAAGTAAGTGGAGAGGTTATGTTACCTGATGTGGTTAAGAGCCGTGGCAGTACTATCAGTGATTCTAGTAGGTCTAGTGATTAAGGGTATGAGGAAGCAGGAATTCATACAGTTGAGGAAACTAGCATTGTTACTACATCGACGAGTCTTCCCCATTTACCTGCCTACATTTATCCTGCTACCATGCATACCATAGGAGCCGGTCAGCCGAGCGGACAGCACACTGTACTTGTGATCCTGTGGTCCCTGGTTCGATCCTGGGCGCCGGCGAGAAACAATGGGCAGAGTTTCTTTCATCCTATGCCCTTGTTATCTAGCAGTAAAATAGGTACCTGGGTGTTAGTCAGCTGTCACGGGCTGCTTCCTGGGGGTGGAGGCCTGGTCGAGGACCAGGCTGCAGGGACACTAAAGCCCCGAAATCTTCTCAAGATAACCTCAAGATCTCAAGAAGATAACCAACACCAAGCCCAGTAAGGCCACTAAGAAAGATAGCACACCTATCAGGATTAACCCAACTAGCTAGGCCAGCAACAGGAATTGTGCGGTTGTCTCCCCGAGTCTTCCCCTTGACAACAAAAACAAACCATCACAGCTGGGTGGAGCGACGTCATCGGCGTCTCCGACACGGACCATGCAACAATTATTTAACCATATGGAGCAACTTAAACGAGCTGCCGCAACTTGTTCCGACTTCAAGCGCTTCGCTGATAATCCATAAATCAAGTTATTAACCCAGATACATGAATACCAAATATCAGTAATCGAAGAGCAGTCAGCCATAATAATGAACCTACAAGGTGAAGCTATAGTCATGCTCAAGAATAATCAAGATCTGTGTACCAGAGTCGGCCTCCTGGAACTGGAATTAAGCTCTCTTAAGAACACAGTAACTAACTTTCAACCACCAGAAATCACTAGAAAACAGGAAGAAATGTTACAAAAGTTTGAGAACCATCTTAACCCCCTACAACAGCAACACACTGTTACCCAAGACGAATCAGACCAACATAAGCTCCTTGGTTCTATCATTATCTCCTCACATGAGATAATGTGATAATGAGATAATGATTTCCCAAAAAAACCGACGAAAAAGGCTGTGCTGCCATCCTGATCCGATAATTGCATAATGAGATGAAGTATTCAATTCAAGCAAGAAACATCAAATCAGCTTATAGAGTGGTACCAAATCATTTGGTGAAAATAACAGAAAAATTCGTGTGAAATTAGATAGCTGCTCCTGCAAGTCAGACCTAGCAAAGGTGTAGTCTCTAGTCAAACCTCTGTTTATGTGAATGAATGTCTGACCAGGATCACACAAAGTCTCTTCTTTGAACTGCGTGGAGTCCGTAAAAATTCCATTGGATCAATAAATTGATGCAATGGAATCATCTCGCATCATTGTTTTTTGCGAGATGGTAAAATTCTAGCTAAGAAGACTGACGCTGGGAAAACTTATGAAATAAACACTAAGGCACACCTCAGGTCTTTCCTCGATGACTGTGGGATAACAGCCGAATAATCAGATTATAAATTATATATTTATTATTTATTTATATGTATACAAGAAGGTACATTGGGGTTGTGAGGAAACAGCATAGTGTTAACATTTTTGTAAAGCCACAAGTACGCGCAGCATTTCGGGCAGGTCCTTAATCTAACATATTATTTTAAGTATGTAAATTCTAGCAAAATTTATAAAGTGATAACAGGTACATTGTAAGGGAAAAAATGAGATGAGGGAGATTAATAGGTATATTAAAGCACATCGGTAGCTCTGATTGATTGCATTGACAGCTTGAATGGTAATTTAATAAAGATTAATAGTTTCATCTAATAACCAACGTGTGCTATAGCTCTGCCTTTTCTTTCAAAGGGTTTTTAATTTTATAATTTTTGTTATTGTTTTTTTTTGTTTTTTTGTTTTTTTCTCTTGTTTAACCCACTATTGTTGTTATTATTCATTTCCTCATTTGCAGTTTACTGCATTATTATGTTGCTCTTAATGTCTCAATACAGTAACCTTTTTATTACTTCACTTGTTTTTATTATATATGTGTATTTTAGTTAGTTTAGTTCGTTTATTATGCACCCCATACCCATCTTGTGGGTGGTAGTGGAAAGGGTTAGAGACACATAATGGGCTCAGGGACTGAACCCCACAATTCATTTAGCTAAACAAGTTACAATCATGATGAGCTAGTTACAAAATTCAGTAGAAGTCGTCACATCATCAATGGGTTCGAGATCGACCACAAGTACAGTTTCTAAATTAAGCAACTGACATATGTGGAGAGCTATTGTCACAATTGATATGTTTGTCCTGCACACCGCCCCCCATCCAGTGGGCAGCGGTGGATAGGTTACAGTCACTTAGTTACTACCTACAGTTAGCAAACTGGGAAAATTTGGCAAAAATTTCTGGTAGCAGATCATTTTGAATGAAATATTTACACATTGCTGAAACATTTGTTATAGAATTGTGTCTGAATTTACGTATCTTTTCGCACTTTATCACATAGTGACGAAGGGTGTGCGAATAATTTTGTTGACACAGTTTACATTTGGTCAGGTCTACATCAGCAGATAATGAGAATTCCCAGAGATACTTGTAACCGAGTCTAAACCGAGCAGTAGTAACATCTAGAAGTCTGCTGATTTTATTGGATGAACCATAGATGTGTGGATCCTCTTGCATGATAGTATGATGATACATGGAATTACTGGTTTCGATTTCACTATGCCTCAGATCTACAAGATTTTGTTGAAGTTCTTGGTGTACTGCTGCTCTAAAATTGTTCATTGACAATCCAAAGTTACACTGAACGTCTCCTTTAAAGGCAGATTCTTTGGCTAACTCATCAACTCTGTCATGCATTCGGAGGCCAACATGGGATAGAGACCAAATAAAATGGACTCTGTTACCATCCGTATTAAGTTTGTTGTATTTGTGTCTAGCTTCGAACACGAGCATGTTACAGTTATGTCTTAAAGAGTTGAGAGCATTTAAAGATGATAGAGTCACTTACAATTAATGCATGAAGTTTGGAGACTTGTACACATTTCAGTGCAAGGAACGAGGCAAATATTTCGGTCTGAAGGGTAGAAGCCAAGTTGTTTATCCGGACTCCCCACTCAAAGTACAAGCCATCGCCCATTGTCAGGACAACTACACTTCCAGCTGCACCCGTGGTGCGGTGTAGGAAACCATCAGTGTATATGATTTGAGAGAGAGAGAATGCTCTGTGGACAGAGCATCAATATGGCTTTAAGGCGTTGAACTTTGCCTTAAGACGAAGCTTGGGCTGATCTCTAACATGTTTCTTGGGTGGAAAAGGAGGGATGGAAATTGGAAAGGGGGTAATCCCCCACGGTGCAGGAAAGTGCCGTTGTTGTCTCTCTTGGTACAAATTATAAATCTGATGCATTATGAGTTTAGTTCCAGTTTTAGTTATCCATCTGGAACAATGCTGACCTTCAATAAAGAAATTCTGGAGGGCTTCTGTGCAAGGGTTAGGATAAATTAGCCATTTTTAAACCAATTTGACAGTTAATTTCAGTAACACGATCAACAACGCTTGGAATATTAAGTTCCTTTCTCATGTTAAGTATCTTTGTGGTATGAGGCACCTCAAGGCTTCGTTCTGCAATTTTTCAAGCCCTACAAGCTTTCTTTCAGGCATCAAAACAAACACAGGTGCAGCATAATCCACTAAAGATCTGATGTATGCAAGGTACATCATTTTGACAATTCTGACATTGGCACCATAGCCTGAGTGATAACCTGCAACAGTCTTGAGAGCTTGGAGCCTCTCTTTATACTGACGACAGAGTCTGAATACAACAGGACCATACAGTGGCACCTGAAGGCCAAGATATTTGAATCTGTTTATATAGTCAAGCTGGGAGCTATCAGACAGTTGCATTTTGCGAACAGCTCCCTGCCTGGGTGGGCGCCGATTTAGTATTTTTGTTTTCTCTGCTGAGATAACTAAACCTAGGTCCTGACATGAGTCTAATACAGAGTTAAGAGTGATCTGCGTGTTAGCATACCCAGTGGTGTGTATCATTATATCATCAGCATAGCTAATGATGTGGACGTTGGGTTTGCTCGGTACAAAGTTTAACAGTGTGTTTATTAAGATATTATATAAGGTAGGACTGAGAACACCTCCCTGCAGGGTACCTAGTTCGAGGTCTCTTTTTACACTCCTATGCCTCTGGAAAAATACAGATGACTTCCTGCTGGATAAGTAACCCCTGATCCAACACAGAAGCAGTCCACCAATATTCATTCTTGCAAGCTCACTCAAGATAACATGTCGATTTGCAATATCAAAGGCAGACCTGAGATCCAGGAAGGTGGTATATGATTTTTCAGTGTGCAGGGTAAGAAAGGTGGTGATGCAATGATGCACACTCCTTCCATGCATGAAGCCATATATCTGGGAGGATAGCATGATTCTTATTCTATGGAGAAGACGGTTAAGGACCATTCTCTCGAATGTTTTGCAAATGCAGCTAGTAAGGGAAATTGGGTAGAAAGCATTCTCTTGATTTGTCTTGGGAATTTGGAATGATTATACTGTTGGTCCAAGAGATAGGCAGTTCCCCAGTAACATAGCTTATATTATACAGCTCAAGCAGGGGATTTCCTGGTACTAAAGGGAGCAGACGCAATATGTCATAAGTGATACCATCTTCACCGGGGAATGTGGCTTTGCCTTTGTTTAGGGTCGCGAGTAATTCAAACTCAGTAAATGGCACGTTGCATTCATCTCCCTTAAGGAGCATAAAGTCAACGAGCCTTTCTCGATCTCTGTAACCAGCATTTAATCTGAACTGTGTGTCTGGGGGAAGATTATTGAAGCTAGAGGTGGTTGCCCAAGCATCGACTAACTCGTTTGCTCTGTGTAGAGGGTGAGGGTGTGACACTTGGCCGATCGTATCGTCTATAATTCTTTTAATATCCTTCCATGCCTGGCTAAGGGGGAGGGGTGAGAGTTAAGACTGTTAACAAAAGTTTCCCAGTTATCTTGCCTGAGCTCTGTCATGTGCTCCCTCGCCTTGGCTAGGGCTTTCTGAAAGAGCTTGAGCATTGCCGGCGTACGTGTTTCCCTATATTCAAGTCCAACTCTTCTGGCAGTGCGTTTCAAAGTACGTAGTTTGGGGTCATTTTAATAGGCATGGTGTTTATTATTTTTCATATCGTTCCGACTATTGGATGGTGCGGAGGTCCGACCTAAAGGGTCAGCGAACATCTGAATGCTCTTTACTAGACCGTCATTAAATGTCTGGACTGTGGAGGGATCATAAGTGCTGTACCACTCTGACACATGAGCAGTAAAGTCTTCACGTCGAGCAGGAGGAACACTGAGCCGTTTGCGTTTAAAAGTCCCACCGGGCAGGATGGTATTTCCGATACATAGAGTAGTCAATCTAGGGTGATGATCTAATAACAAATCTGTTACAATAGATGATGTGCACCAGACGTGACAGATGTTGAAACAACACAGAGGTGTAGAATGCCTCCACAAATATGCGAGAGTTCAAGATCGCCCACAACCTGCACATCTTGGTGACTATTTAGTAGCGACAGCAGTTGATTCCCATTACCGTTCCTGAAGCGAGAGCCACCAATGACCTTGTGTCTAGCATTGTAGTCACCAAGAATGATGGTTGGCTCTGCTTGAGTGCAGGCCGGAAGATCAATATAATTTAACTTTCCTGCTGGAGCATATAGATTAAATACATTGAGAACAGAGTTGCCCACATAGATCCTCACTCCATGATACTGTTGACCGGCAGTTTGTTTTTCTGGCAGAAGTTGATGGGGTAGGGATTGTTTGATGTATAGAATGCAAGAGTTACTGGATCTGAGGTTGTAAGAAACAAATGAGGGCAATTTCGGGGGTGAGGATCTTGCGGGAACTCTGCACTCCTGGAGACATACAATATCGATGTGTTAAGTTGTTACTTTGTGATGTAAATCCGAGAACCTTTTTATGAGGGATGCAATGTTCCAGCTAAGGGTGGATAACTTAGCTAATTTGTGCATTTACAGTAATCATTATACAGAATGATATTATTAGTCCACTTACAATATATATTATTTATTTCAGTACGATATAAGTCCAGGAACATTTCTTAGCTTATTACCAATGTCACACATTTGCCTCCAATTCTCTAATACAATTTGTCTGTCATTTTCATCAATAGAGTTGTTTTGAACATACCTTAACACAAGGTTTGAAGATCACTTGAAATTTTCTCTGATTGGCAAGTGAACACATGTTTGGAGGGTTCAGGGGTGGAAGGGGGAGTGTGGCAGTCATTGCTTAAAAGTCCCGTCATACACGTGAGCATCATCGCAATATCGCTGGTGGATTTTTTCTCATGTTGGAGTTGCTCTTGCAGCCGCTCCGTCTCCTGCTGTGACTGCTGCTGGTGTTCCTGCAACCGGTCACGAAGGGCAACCACTGCTTGAACAGTGGAGGGACCCAAGGTCGAGGTGGTAGGGAGGCTGAGGTTGCGATCTGTCCCATTTTGATCCAGTTTCTCATCCCCCACTTCCAGTTGACTGTGGGGTCCAGATGTGGGTGGCCCCCTCACAGTAGGTGACATTATCCCAGAACCGGGGAGTGGCCACTCTACATCAAGGGCAGGTCCACCACTGGCAGAACCGGGGAGTGGCCACTCTACATCAAGGGCAGGTCCACCACTGGCAGAACCGGGGAGTGGCCACTCTACATCAGGGGCAGGTCCACCACTGGCAGAACCGGGGAGTGGCCACTCTACATCAGGGGCAGGCCCACCACTGGCAGAACCGGGGAGTGGCCACTCTACATCAAGGGCAGGTCCACCACTGGCAGAACCGGGGAGTGGCCACTCTACATCAAGGGCAGGTCCACCACTGGCAGAACCGGGGAGTGGCCACTCTACATCAGGAACAGGTCCACCACTGGCAGAACCGGGGAGTGGCCACTCTACATCAGGGGCAGGCCCACCACTGGCAGAACCGGGGAGTGGCCACTCTACATCAAGGGCAGGTCCACCACTGGCAGAACCGGGAAGTGGCCACTCTACATCAAGGGCAGGTCCACCACTGGCAGAACCGGGGAGTGGCCACTCTACATCAGGGGCAGGCCCACCACTGGCAGAACCGGGGAGTGGCCACTCTACATCAGGGGCAGGCCCACCACTGGCAGAACCGGGGAGTGGCCACTCTACATCAAGGGCAGGTCCACCACTGGCAGAACCGGGGAGTGGCCACTCTACATCAAGGGCAGGTCCACCACTGGCAGAACCGGGGAGTGGCCACTCTACATCAAGGGCAGGTCCACCACTGGCAGAACCGGGGAGTGGCCACTCTACATCAGGGGCAGGTCCACCACTGGCAGAACCGGGGAGTGGCCACTCTACATCAGGGGCAGGTCCACCACTGGCAGAACCGGGGAGTGGCAACTCTACATCAGGGGCAGGTCCGCCACTGGCAGAACCGGAGAGTGGCCACTCTACATCAGGGGCAGGTCCGCCACTGGCAGAAGGTCCAGCACCTGGTGCTTGAGAGGGAGCTGGGGTGATGGCAGGAGTCTTCAGTCTGGCACCGGTCACCTTGTGCACTTCGTAATTTAAAGGTGGTGAGTTTGGCAGCCAGCTGGAGCGATCATCACCTCCAGATGGCTCTGGACAGGGAGTGGTGCTGGTGGCAGCTGTTGGCAACTGCTCTTCATGGTGGTGTGGAGGGGAAGGTGAGTGTTGTGTCATCGCCTTAGAGTGACAGGTTCCTGGCACTTGACGGGCAGCATCAGGTTGAACAGAAACCTGTCGTCTGGCCCCGTGGTGCTCTTGGTGATTGGCAGATGGTGAAGTATTTGGTATCCAGCTGCTACGAGCACTACGTTCAGGTGACTCTGCACAGGAATTAGAGCCGGCAGCTGTACCTGGCAACCTCTCTCCCAGGTGGGCGCGGCCGGGCACCTGAAGGAAAACAGTTGGTCGTTTGACACAGTCAAGGTGCCAGGCTTGTACACCACTCCAGCCACAGTCAAGGTGCCAAGCTTGAACACCACTCCTGCCACAGTCAAGGTGCCAGGCTTGAACACCACTCCTGCCACAGTCAAGGTGCCAGGCTTGAACACCACTCCTGCCACAGTCAAGGTGCCAGGCTTGAACACCACTCCTGCCACAGTCAAGGTGCCAGGCTTGAACACCACTCCTGCCACAGTCAAGGTGCCAGGCTTGTACACCACTCCTGCCACAGTCAAAGTGCCAGGCTTGAACACCACTCCTGCCACAGTCAAGGTGCCAAGCTTGAACACCACTCCTGCCACAGTCAAGGTGCCAGGCTTGAACACCACTCCTGCCACAGTCAAGGTGCCAGGCTTGAACACCACTCCTGCCACAGTCAAGGTGCCAGGCTTGTACACCACTCCTGCCACAGTCAAGGTGCCAGGCTTGAACACCACTCCTGCCACAGTCAAGGTGCCAGGCTTGTACACCACTCCTGCCACAGTCAAGGTGCCAGGCTTGAACACCACTCCTGCCACAGTCAAGGTGCCAGGCTTGTACACCACTCCTGCCACAGTCAAGGTGCCAGGCTTGAACACCACTCCTGCCACAGTCAAGGTGCCAGGCTTGAACACCACTCCTGCCACAGTCAAGGTGCCAGGTTTGAACACCACTCCTGCCACAGTCAAGGTGCCAGGCTTGAACACCACTCCTGCCACAGTCAAGGTGCCAGGCTTGAACACCACTCCTGCCACGAGTCAAGGTGCCAGGCTTGAACACCACTCCTGCCACAGTCAAGGTGCCAGGCTTGAACACCACTCCTGCCACAGTCAAGGTGCCAGGCTTGTACACCACTCCTGCCACAGTCAAGGTGCCAGGCTTGAACACCACTCCTGCCACAGTCAAGGTGCCAGGCTTGTACACCACTCCTGCCACAGTCAAGGTGCCAGGCTTGAACACCACTCCTGCCACAGTCAAGGTGCCAGGCTTGAACACCACTCCTGCCACAGTCAAGGTGCCAGGTTTGAACACCACTCCTGCCACAGTCAAGGTGCCAGGCTTGAACACCACTCCTGCCACAGTCAAGGTGCCAGGCTTGAACACCACTCCTGCCACAGTCAAGGTGCCAGGCTTGAACACCACTCCTGCCACAGTCAAGGTGCCAGGCTTGAACACCACTCCTGCCACAGTCAAGGTGCCAGGCTTGAACACCACTCCTGCCACAGTTTATGCATTTTTCACTTACTGGGTAACGTTCCTTTATGAGTTTAAAACACACCTCAGATTTATGAGGTTCACTACACACGGCACAAAAATAGTTTTTGCTTGTGCAGTACCTGGCCACGTGACGTCCCCAGCGTTGACACTTATAACACCCACGAGGGGGAGGGTTGTAGAGGGCAATGTTATAGTGCCGACCTGAAGCTGCTCTAGAGTAAATTCTATCAGGTATAGGCGTGGCACCTTTCCATGTGGCAGCTATGAGGCCATTTCTCGGACGTTAAGGGTTTACAACATTTTTATCACAGAGATAAACAGGCTTAATGTGTTTATTAACATTGAATATGACAATGGTTACTTTTGGACACCTTGGTACTGCATTTTTCATCTTAACGGCTGCATACTCTGTGCTTAGCAACACATTTACAAAAGCACTGTTGTTTGTAACGAAGACATACTCACTTTTATCTCTAGGTAACTTAATGACCATGTCATAATATGTCGCAGAGGCTTCACAACCACTGCACTTTTCCCTCTACTGTGGTTCCCAGAGAAAAATTTAGCCGTAAATGTTTGGCAGCAGCCGAATTGATAACTATGCCTCTTCAACGCAAGCAGAGCTAACTGCCATTGTTATGGTGCTAAGGTTTCTTGAACGGAACACTAATGGTGCAGTGATTTGCACCGATTCAAAAGCAGCACTACAAAGCCTAAGTAGAACTCGGACAGAAAATCTTGCAATAGTTGCTGAAATTAAGAGAGCTGTGAGAGTACTTACCAATCAGGGAAGAGTCGTCAAGTTTCTGTGGATCCCCTGCCATGTTGGGATATGTGGGAATGAACGAGCAGATGTGCTGGCTGCTGAAGGCGCTGAAGGAAACCATATTGAATACATCATACTCAAGACTCTACTACAAATTAGAGGTATTGTCAGGCAACATCACCGTGACAAGGTAACTGAGGAAAGGAGGATAGAAGCACAAACCAGCGAATCTGTACGATGGAACAACATGGTTGCAGCTGGCAATCCCAATCATTATGGCCGAAGAGGAGGAGGACGAGGGAGAGAATCAGTAATAGCGAGAATCCGTCTTGGATACAAATATCCATGGAGATATGGAATGGAAACAACAGTTGATCAGTGAAGTTGCAGAATCTGTGGTGAGAGTGATGGACACCGCCTTGACCACTATCTACGTGAATGTGAACACCTGAGAGAAATCAGAAATATGTGCAGAATAATAAACCCCACATTGTTTGAGTTAGGAAAACACTATTTGTCAAATATTGATACTGTTCTTGAAAGATTTCCCCATTTTGCAACCCAAGATAACGTAAGCTTTTAAGGGTTGATAGATGTTAATCTTCTTGTTTGAGGAGCTGTTCACTTGAGACAGTTAAGCAAGTCCCAGCTGTGTCTGGGTACAAGTGACAGGATGAACAACCCAACGGGTTTTCTTCCTATTGGGGAGTGTTGTACATGCTGCTATGGCGGTGTGTCCACTCACAAGATGAGTGGCGCTGCCCATTAAACTGGCCCCTCGGGCAAAATTTAAAAATTTAAAATTTAAAATTTGGGTTGGCTAGGTCGTGCCATTCTCGAATGCTTACGTCGCTGACTTTTACTCATTTGCACCTTGTAACCTTATCATATGCACCGCCCTCTGATGTGTCGTGCGTCATCACTGAGGAGATCGCACTATCATTAGAGAACAATTGAGCATAGGATGGTCCCCAAAGTCACTATCTGGCAACGGTGATGTGCTGCCCGGCATCTCGCCCAGGACAGTTGCCATGACGGTAAAGACACAACACCTATATGCAGGGCATTACGGTACACTCGCTCCACAGTGAACCACAAAGCAGCACACCAGTAGATGGTCTATTCACAGGGTGGAAGGGGCCGCGAACCATCAAACAAGATTAGCAAAAATAAATCGGCCATCCTGCATATATGAGGCTCCACTATTTTCAAGGTCACAGCGTACTTGCAGATCCGCAAGCTAAATTTTAAGTTAGTGACATACCCATAAATACCTGGAGTCTGCTCAATACTCACAACAAAACTGAAATACACAGTCAACAAACCGTAGTTCTTGAGAGCTGGTGGAGAGATATGCAATAAGCATGTTGATCATGAAGGCGTTCCTGGCACCATATCCTCCTTTCCTGGCCGGGCGAGGAGCTAGGCCTAATACAGCTATAGTTGGTGCCACACCAGTGCCCACTATTCCAACAGCTCCTTTGTTAATCCACAAAGTTTTTGTAATTAAAGTTTCTAGCCCCCCTCAATCGTCAGAGCACTACTACTCATCAACTAATGTAGCAGTGGGAGAGTTAAGACATCACTCAATGTATCTACACTGAAATGAGGCTGCATTGTTTCATGGTCACTAGCGTCTCCGATCAAAGAAAAAGGCAATCACGGCTCAGCGGTTGTATGGCGCAAGAGCTATTTTCGGGTACCCGACATGTTTGGTTTAGGCCCAATAGGTGTGTGAGGAGGAGAGGCATCCCTTCGCAGGCCAGCAACGAGGCTACAAATGTCACTTCTAATTTACTAGTGCAGGTGTTAACCAAGTTTCAGACCACCTGGTGTGTGTGTGTATGTGTGCCCCAGATTGGCTATTAAGCTTCGTAAATGCAGCAAGTCCAATTACACCACCGTCAACGAGCGCCAACGCCGGGGAAGACCCCACAAACGTCCATCCCCTACGCAGCCTAAGCCTACACTGTCTCAGTAGGAAAAAGAACGATCCTGAAACGACGCCCACCCAGACGGGGTGGGGCTGCAGCTCGCAAGATGCAGCTGTGTGGACTCTCTGCTCCATTATGTAACCAGATACAAATTCCTTGGTCTTGAGGTCCCATTGTACCGCAATGTTGTAGCCAGACTGGGTCGCCAATGTAGAGAGAGGCTCCGTGCTCTCAAGGCTGTGGCAGGCTACCATCCAAGCTATGGCGCAAATGTGAGAATTGTCAAAATGATGTATCTCTCATATATTAGATCTCCAATCGATTATGCTGCATCTATGCTTGCACTAGTGTCTGAGAAAATGCTTGGAGGGTTGGAAAAGATGCAAAACGAGGCCATGAGGATTATCCTTGGATGCCCCCATACAACTATATCACTAAACACAAGGAAGGAAAAGAATATTTCATGTGTCAGTAATCATATCACTGAAATTAATGCTATAATTGGTATCAAGATGTTTAGGCTAACCACCCTAACCCCTGCACTGAAACCCTCCAAGCCTTCTTTATCGAAGGTCAGCATCCCTCCAAATGGATTACCAAAACCGCCACTGCTCTCAGAATGTATAATAGTCATCACCTCTACCGATATAGACAACAACGACACTTTCCTGCAACCCGTTCTCGCACTTTCGTACAGTCAATATTGACTTATTAAATAGGTGCATATGTGTTACGAACCCGGATCCAGCGTCCGAGCACGGAGCAGTGACGACCACGCCATCTGTGGGTCAGCTCCCAAAACCCCCTCCAAACGGACGACGACACTTGGTGAGGACGACGAGTACTGGCCACAAGGGCCGGTTTCCAGTCCTGTGCAGCTCACAACACAGCCGCTGCTGACCTCTGGTGAGGTGAAGCTCAGACAACTGCGCCATCTATGGAGTGGATAGGTGGGCGTTTGTGCCTGAGCCCGTAAGTGAGGTGTTTTAGTGTGTCCCAGTTAATGATGACGTGTCTGCTTACAGAGTCGACCTGGGACTGTTGTGATGGAAGTTGAGTCAGTCTACCCAAGGCAGCCGTCTCCATACCTTGTGCTTTGCTGCAGCAGCTGTGAGTCGTCTCCCGGAAGAACACTGTGGTGTTACCCTGCCAGTGGAGTGGCAGTAGAAGGATTGTCTTACCCGGGACCGACTGCTGGAGACGATTATCCACTGGGGTATTGAGGACAGGAGAGTGATTTGTGGTATCTCACGAGGCTCCTGACTAGGACGCTACCCTAGTATCGCAGGTGGAGTGGCCTGACCAGCGTTGCTGATCCGGAACCTGTCAGCAGACCTGCTGGACTTGTGGTTGACGGCCTCCACGGCGGTGCCCCCAGTGGAGCTGTGTTTCGGCTGGCCTGTGTTTGGGGTAGACTCAGCTTGATCGGAAGATTCGTCAAGAGACCACGAAAGCACCGAGAGCGTGGATCCAGAGTCTTCAGGAGAAGACAATTGTGTGAATAATTCCCCTGTATAGTGTTAATACCCCTCCCCCTGTGTACTCTTTTTATATATTATTTATTGGTGATGGTAATTATAGTCTTAAGTTCTTAACTTTCTTTCCCTTCCCCCTTTAAGTTTCTTGCGTCACGGATCTCATTCCTTGAAAGCCACTACTGGCTTGGGGCCGGATACTACTTCCTCTAATAACATCAGAGTAAGAACCCCGTTGCGTCCCGAGAGGGCCGTAACACGTCACGTAACGTATGTGACATACTAATTTATTGTGAATATTTTAGTTTACCTTGAAAAGCTTCATAGAAAACACCGACCTTACCTAACCTTCTTAGTATATTAAGATAAGCATCTTATTGCTTCTTAATTACAATTATTACTTAACCTAATATAGGTATAGGTTAAGTAATAATTGTAATTAGGAAGCAATAAGATGCTTATCTTAACATATTAAGAAGGTTAGGTAAGGTCGGTGTTTTCTATGAAACTTTTCAAGGCAAACTAAAATATTCACAATAAATTAGTATGTCACATATGCACTTATTAAATAAGTCATTATTGACTGTACAAAAGTGCGAGAACGGGTTGTTTCCTGCTCCATGGGAGATTACACCTTTCCAACTTACGGTCCGCCTCTTTTCCATCCAAGAAGCTGATTAAAGAACAAGCCTTGCTTCGACAAGAAGCAAAGTTCAATGCCTTATGCCAAATTGATGCTTTGGTCAGTGAGTGCTTCTATTCCCAAATTATTTACACTGATGGCTCCATGCAGTAGTCCCATGATGCAGCTGGAAGTGAAGTTGTTGTGACAGCGAGAGATGGTTCCTTCTCTCATGAGTGTTGAACGCATTTAAGTAACTGGGCCTCCACTCTTCAAACAGAATTGGTTCCCATAATCCTTGCACTCGAGCACCTATATGAATCCAAAGTTGACACGCTAATTTTAAGTGACTCCTTGTCATCCTTGACTGCCCTCATCCTCCCAAGGCATAACTGTGACATGCATCTCTCTAAAGCTAGACACAGATATGGTGAAATAGTTAATGATGAAGTCTGAGTTTGTCTCCTGTAGATTCCTTCCCATATTGGTCTCCGAATGCATGATAGAACTGATGCGTTAGCCAAGACTTTCGCTCATAACAAGGAATTGATTACAATCTTGGACTGCCTTTGAGCAGCCTGAGGGCAGTAATATTCCGGGAACATCAACAAGATCTCGTAGACTTGATCTAAAAATAAAATTCACACCAGTTACTCCATCTATCATCATTCAATTATGCAGGAAGTACCGCACGTCCATTGATCATCCAATAAGGTTAGCAGACCTCTAGATGTTACCACTGCTAGGCTTAGGCTTAGCTACAAGTACCACTGGGAGTTTGTAACATCTGCAGATGTAGATTTGACTAAATGTAAACTCTGTCAGCAGAACTACTCGCATACATTGCGTCATTATATAATGGAATGAAAAAATCGCGAAATTCAGAGATAACATCATCAATGGAGTCCAAGAAATGGGTAAGTACTTCATTCATAGTGATGTACTGCCGGGAATCTAAGCGAAGTATCCAAAATTTGCTTACTATAGGTGATGCATGCACATGACTGTAAAGCTGCCGCCCAGTTGGGTGGGAGTGGAGCAAGACTAGTAACTGTGTGACTCACCATAGATGTTAAGTGCCTTGTCTAGTGACTGTTGTGAACCTCTTGTTGAATCACTTGTGACATTAAAAGCTAATATAATACATTGGTGAAGGAAATGGTGTTTCGTTCACCCCCCCCCCCCTCCCCTTTTTATTTTGCTCTATATAGCCACTTTCTTGAAAACGTACTACCGACACGGGGTCGGATACAACAAATAAGGTCAATCTATCTAGAACCCGGTTACTGGTCATTAGTGACCGTAACATATATATATATATATATATATATATATATATATATATATATATATATATATATATATATATATATATATATATATATATATGTTACGGTCACTAATGACCAGTAACCGGGTTCTAGATAGATTGACCTTATTTGTTGTATCCGACCCCGTGTCGGTAGTACGGTTTCAAGAAAGTGGCTATATAGAGCAAAATAAAAAGGGGAGTGGGGGGGGGTTGAACGAAACACCATTTCCTTCACCAATGTATTATATTATCACCGCTAAAAGTATATATGTAGCAAAATAAATAGACTATTACTACACGAATATTTACAATAGTGTCGCTGTCGCACAGGACACTCAAAACACACACAATGCAGTGTTCGTTAAGCCCAGTGTTTCCTCCACACTCGGTACCTTTTTCCAACTGTACTGAGAACCACTGGCGAGTTTCACCTTGTACGTGGGTCGATCCACAGACAGTGTCACGAGGTGCCTCTACCCCACTATAGCCTCCAACTGCACGCTGGCAGAGGACTTCAACCACACGCTGAACGGGGTCACACCACTATGTACAGGGGTAGTTATCCCCTGGCAGGAGTCCCTAGCGGCAGGCTAGCAGCATTTCATGATAGGCACCTCCTTGTCGTCAGGTACTCTCCCAAGCCAATTCCCGCGTACGTCGATATCTATCCACACTGCGAAATCCAGCAGCCACTGCTAAGATTAGCGAAGGCTTACGGTGTCTTCTTCTAGGACCATCCGGAGAGTACTAGGATCGCCCGAGGTAAACTACCATCCTCAGTACCACTGCTGCCACCCGTCGCTTCTGTGGACACAGACACATCATCAGTTAAATGGAAGGTTCCAGTGAAACCAGAAAGTAATACTTACTCACTGGGGGAATTGTCATCGTGCTCCGTAGCACAACAGATGGCGCTGGTCTGGAGCCGCCACCTCACCAGAGGTCAACCACAGCAACGTCTGTCTGACCAAGGCAGGAATCTTGAGCCACTTGTTACGATCACTCCACCACCAAAAGATGGCGTTGCCTACATAGCGTCCAATATCAGGGAAGTTCGGATGTGGACACGTAGATGGCGCTGGAACTGCCACTCTACCCCGTGACAAGGGTGACGAGTCCGTAACAATATATATATTGTTACAGATGCATGTGTACTCACCTATTTGTGCTTGCGAGGGTTGAGCTCTGGCTCTTTGGTCCCGCCTCTTAACTGTCAATAAACTAGTGTACAGGTTCCTGAGCCTACTGGGCTCGATCATATCTTCACTTGAAACTGTGTAAGGAGTCTGATTCCACCACTTCACTTCTTAATGCATTCCATTTGTCAACCACTCTGACACTAAAAATGTTCTTTCTAACGTCTCAATGGCTTATTTGGGCACTCAATTTCCACCTGCGTGTGTGCTCCTTTTGTTAAATAGTCTGTCTTTATCTACCCTTTCAATTCCTCTGAGAATCTTGTATGTGGTGATCATGTTTACTCCTCTGTCTCCCAGTGACGTGAGGTTTAATTTCCGTAGTCTCTCCTCGTAGCTCATACCCCTCAGTTCGGGTACTAGTCTGGTAGCAAACCTTTGAACCTTTTCCAGTTTAGTCTTATGCTTGAATAGATTTGGACGCCATGCTGGAGCTGCATACTCCAGGATTGGTCTGACACATGTGGTTTACAAAGTTTTGAAAGATTCCTTACACAAGTTTATAAAGGCCGTTCTTATGCTAGCCAACCTGGCATATGCCGCTGTGTGTGTACTCACCTATTCGTACTTGCGGGGGTCGAGCTTTCACAAATAGGTGAGTACACACACAGAGGCATATGCCAGGTTGGTTAACATAAGAAGGGTGTGTGTGTGTGTGTGTGTGTGTGTGTGTGTGTGTGTGTGTGTGTGTGTGTGTGTGTATGTGTGTGTGTGTGTAATATCCTTGGTGAGTGAGAGTGGCAGATAACCATAGACGTTGTGTGGTCAATGTGTGTGTGTGGGGGAGAGGAGGGTGTAGGGTCAAACCCACCCTCCAACATGTGGGCTGAACATCACCCCAATCATCAACACTCCCCCAGCCTCCAGCTGGTGCTTGTAGATGCCCCATCTAACACATGTCTCCCATAAGCCTACAGTTTCTGAGATATTTAAACGCCTCATGACATTGGCGTCGCACCTATATAAACTGTATTGGATTTTATCCCGAAATAACAATATACTGACAAGATATATATGTACTCACCTAATTGTAATCACCTAATTGTGCTTGCGGGGGTTGAGCTCTGGCTCTTTGGTCCCTCCTCTCAACCGTCAATCAACTGATGTACAGATTCCTGAGCCTACTGGGCTCTGTCATATCTACATTTGAAACTGTGTATGGAGTCAGCCTCCACCACATCACTGCCTAATGCATTCCATTTACTAACTACTCTGACACTGAAAAAGTTCTTTCTAATGTCT
The DNA here is from genome assembly GCF_040958095.1 of Procambarus clarkii. NCBI lineage: Eukaryota > Metazoa > Arthropoda > Malacostraca > Decapoda > Cambaridae > Procambarus > Procambarus clarkii. The sequence continues at coordinate 11,892,950 of NC_091166.1, forward strand.
CTGTGGCTCATTTGTGTACTCAGTTTCCACCTGTGTCCCCTTGTGCGTGTACCACCCGTGTTAAATAATCCCTCCTTGTCCACCCTGTCAATTACCCTGAGAATTTTGTATGTGGTGATCATGTCTTCCCTAGCTCTTCCGTCTTCCAGCGACGTGAGGTGCAGTTCACGTAGTCTGTCCTCATAACTCATGCCTCTTAGTTCTGGGACTACCTAGTGGCATACCTCTGAACTTTTTCCAGCTTCGTCTTGTGCTTGACTAGGTACGGACTCCATGCTGGGGCTGCATATTCCAGGATTGGCCTTATATATGTGGTATACAAGGTTCTGAAGGATTCCTTACACAGGTTTCTGAAAGCAGTTCTGATGTTAGCCAGCCTCGCATAGGCCGCTGATGTTATTCTTTTGATGTGGGCTTCAGGAGACAGGTTTGGTGTGATATCAACTTCCAGATCTTTCTCTGTCCGTTTCGTGAAGGACTTCATCTCCCATTCGGTATCCAGTGACTGGCCTCCTAGTTCCTCCTCCTAGTTTCATTACCTTACATTAACTTGGGTTGAACTTTAGTAGCCATTTGTCGGACCATTCCTTCAGTTTGTCTAGGTCATCTTGTAGCCTCATACTATCCTCCTATGTCCTGATCCTCATAATTTTCGCGTCATCAGCAAACATCGAGAGGAACGAGTCAATTCCTTCTGGAAGATCATTTACGTATATCAGAAACAGTATAGGTCCAAGGACTGATCCCTGTGGGACTCCACTGGTGACTCCCCGCCACTCCGAGACCTCACTTCTCACGGTGACTCGCTGTGTCCTGTTGCTTAGGTACTTCTTATCCAGTGGAGTATCTTCCCTTTCACTCCTGCCTGCATCTCCAGTTTGTGCACTAGTCTCTTATGTGGTACTGTGTCAAAAGCTTTCTGGCAGTCCAGAAATATGCAGTCTGCCCAGCCCTCTCTCTCTTGCCTGATTTTTGTTGCCTGGTCATAGAACTCAATTAATCCTGTTAGGCATGATTTGCCGTCTCTGAACCCATGTTGATGTTGTGTTACAAAGTTCTTTTGATCCAGATGTTCCACTAGCTTTTTTGGCACAATATTTTCCATCATCTTAAATGGAATGCAAGTTATGGACACTGGCTTATAGTTCAGTGCCTCCTGCCTATCACCCTTCTTGTATATTGGGACTACATTGGCCGTCTTCCAAATTTTTGGCAGTTCACTTGTTACCAGTGACTTGTTGTACACCATGGAGAGTGGTAGGCACAGAGCTTCTGCTCCTTCCTTTAGAATCCATGGTGAGATTTCATATAGGCCTATAGCCTTTGTAACAGATGCTTCCTCACCTCCCCACTGGTAATCACAAACTCCTTTGGTGGTGTCTGGGTTGATGTTCCCTCCCTTATCTCTGGGACTTCTCCTTACTCTGAGGTGAAGACTTCCTGGAATTTCTTATTGAGTTCCTCGCACACTTCATTGTCGTTTCTAGTGAATCTTTCTGCACCTATCCTCAGTTTCATTACCTGTTCCTTCACTGTTGTTTTCCTCCTGATGTGGCTATGCAGCATTTTGGGTTGAATCTTTGCCTTGCTCGCTGTGTCATTTTCATATTGCCTCTCTATCTCTCTTCTCACCCTGACGTATTCATTGCTGGCGCTCTGGTATCTTTCTCTGCTCTCTAGTGTTCTGTTGTTTTTATAGTTTCTCAATGCCCTTTTACTTAGCTACTTTGCTAGCTTGCAACTCTGATTAAACCATGGGTTTCTCATTTCCATTTCATTTTTTTCCTTTTGGACTGGGACGAACTTGTCTGCGGCCTCCTTACACTTCTGTGTGATGTAGTCCATCATGTCTTGAACCGTCTTTCCTCTGAGCTCTGTTTCCCAAGCTATTTCAGTTAGGAATTTTCTCATCTCCTCATAGTTTCCCTTCTGGAATGCCGGCCTCTTGTTTTCTGGTCCCTTCCTTGAGAACATTAACCCTTCTTCGACCAGATATTCAAACAACAGTACACTGTGATCACTCATACCCACGGGGGCTTCAAGACCGATTTCCCTTATGTCTGAATCGTTCAGAGTGAATACTAGGTCGAATCTTGCTGGTTCATCATTGCCTCTCGTTCTTGTGGGACCCTTGACATGCTGACTTAAAAAGTTTCTACTCGTCACCTCTAGCAGTTTCGCTCTCCATGTTTCCTCACCTCCATGTGGTTCTTTGTTTTCCCAGTCTATCCTTCCATAATTAAAGTCCCCCATTATGAGCAGATGGGATCTATTTCTACAGGCAGCAGCGGCTGCTCTCTCAATGATAATGTTAACTGACATGTTGTTTCTGTCATACTCTTGCCTGGGTCTTCTTTCATTTTGTGGTGGGTTATATATCACTGCTACTACTACTCTTGGCCCTCCTATCATCATGGTGTCTGTGATGTAGTCTCTGAACCCTTCACAGTCTGGAATAACCATCTCCTCGAAACTCCATTCCTTTCTCATCAGTAAAGCCACTCTGCCTCCTCCCCTTCCTTCCCTCTCTTTCCTTATTACAGTGTAGTCCTGGGGAAACACTGCATTCGTTATGATTCCTGAGAGTTTTGTTTCTGTGAGTCCAATTACATCTGGGTTTACTTCTTGTGTTTTTTCCCTAAGTTCACTGGCCTTGTTTGTAATCCCATCTAAGTTCGAGTACATAACCTGACTCTCTTCTGTCCATTCTCAGTTTCTGTTGATTCCACTGGAGTTGGGGGGCAAGGGATGTGTGGGATGGGTGAGCCTACGATGGGGGACCTGGGGGGTCTGGGGTGTGAGGGGGCTGGGAGGGTCTGGAACAGGGGGGCTGAGGGGGGTCCGGGGTTGGGGATTAGTTGGGTCATGTGGTGGGGGAGCTGGAGGGGCATGTGTTGGGGGGGTCACGGGTTGGGGTATACAGGGTAGACTGGGATGGGTTGACAGGGAGGTCAGGGGTTGGCAAGTGGAGGGGAGCCTGGGGAGGGGGGGCCGGGAGGGAGGGGGGTGGGGTAGGGAGGAGAACTTGGGATGGGGAAACTGGGAAGGTCACAGGCTGGAGAAACAGGGAAGAGCATGGGGTGCAGGAACAGTGAGGGTCTGGGGTAGGGGCTGGGGGAGAAAAAGGGCATGGGGGGAACATGCGAGGGTCTGGGATCGGGGAACATGGGGGGCATGGTCTGAAGGGGACTTTACTGTCTGGGAAGGTGCAGGTGATTGGTGGGGGATGGCTGAAGGGTTGGTTGGTGGGGGGCTTCTGTTACAATCCTCCCTGGGAATGCTGGTCTGCTGGTGGGGGGATTCCCACTCCCTTCTGAGGTTCCTGGAGACACTGAGCTGAGTCCTGTGGCTCCCATATCCCCACCCCGTTCTCTGCGTCTCCTACTTGTTTCTGCAGCCTTCTTTCTCTCCTCCCTTGTCATGTCCCTTTGCAGAAAGACGTCCTCGTATCCACCTAACCTCAGAACTCTGCTCTTCCTGGATAGAATTTTCTCCCTTGTTGCCTCGTTCGTGAGCACTACCTTTATCAATCGTTTCCTTTCCCTCTTGTAGATGCCCAGCCTGAAAACATTCTCTATGTTTCCATCTACCTCCTCCATATCCAGTCCCTCCAAGATCTCTGTCATGGTTGCTCGGTCCCTCCTTCTCCACTCCTCCCAACTGGATCGCTCTGGTTCCTGTACTCCTACAACTATAATTGATCGTTTCCTTTCCAGCATTTGTTCAGTGCATTTTGCAGCTTCCTGTGAGGTAGCTGCTTTCATAGCTGCTGCCTTGGCACTTGGGCCGTTCTGCAAAAGAGAGTCCCCCTGGAAGGAGCCTTCCATCAGCTTCGTCCCCCGTTTCCAAGAGGTTGCATACCCTGTGCTGGTTGGAATTCTTATTTTCCCTGAGTCTCTATCTCCTCTCTGGCTTCCTCTAACTCACTCCTTTGGTTCTGTATTAATGTTTGCATTTCCTGCAGGTCTCTGCCAAACCTCTCTTTCATGTCCTGCAGGTCTCTGCGAATCCTATTTTCATTTCTTGCCGGTCTCTGTTGAACCCCATTTGCATTGCCTGCAGGTCTCTGCCGAATCCCCCTAATGTCTGGTTGAGCCATTCAAAGGTAGTGTTCACCATTCTCCCCTGTCCCTGTATTTGGTGATGTCCCTCCATTATTTCCCCTGGCTGAGGGAAAAAACGTCCTGGCTTTTTCTTGTGCGTGTGTTTGTGTTTATGAGTGTGTGTTTGTTGTATGTGTGTGTTTATGCGTGTGCGTGCAAGAGCGTGCGTGCGTGTTCGCTTGTGTGTGTTTGTAGGGGAGAGGACGCCTGGGAAACTGGGGGAGGGGGGGGTTGTCGGGGGCGGAGATGTCACTTCAGGTCAGGTGGTCAGATAGTGGGAGGGAGTCCCACTGTGTGGGAGGAAGGGGGTAGGGGGGGGGGTAAATCTGGTATGCTACAGAGGCAGTGTGAAAAGGGGGGGGGGTTATGTATGTGTGTGTGTGTGTATTTCTGGTCAGTTGTAGGGGGGGGAAGTGGGAGTGGGGGGGAGTATTTTGGTAGAGTGAGTTGGGGAGCGTGCGTACGTGCGTGAGTGCGCGTGTGTGCGTGTGCGTGCGGAGTAAGTGTATGGGGAGGTTAGGGGGAGAGATATTGGGAGAAAAGGGGAGAGGCACAGAAGAGAACTTTTTGTGTATGCTTAGGGGGAAGGAGGGGGAGGGGGGGGGGAGGAGGAGGAGGAGGGTGATAGATAGGAGGTATGGTCAGTTGTCCCACAGTTGTCAACTAAGTGTCAAAGGCCCCTATCTAGCCGGTTCCCATGCATGGGGGAGGGGGATGGAAGGGTTTCGGGAAAGATGGGGTGGGAAAGAGGGGGTGGGGGGGGTTATCCTGTGACTGGAGTGATGTTTCACATAAGTAAAAACGTTTCGTATTTTGATTTACTCCATCCCTTTACTGTGTGTGAGTGTTTGCTTGTGTATGTGTTTGTTTGTGTATGTGTTTGCTTGTGCGTGTGCGTGTCACGAGGGTCCCCTATGTGTCACACTTCTACCCGGAATGAGCCACTTTGAGAGTCTAAATATATATGATAAACTGAACCAGATTTCTCTTATGATTGACCTTACTGTACATCAGTTAACTGACAGGAGCAGGCAGTACTCACTGGCCAAAACCGTCCCGCTCCCACAACCAGGTGAGTTTATAATGATGTCCTTATGTCGAGGTCCTCGGTGGATTCGTCATCTCTCCACGTGGTGTGGAGTCCCACTCTTCCACTGAGTGCCAGTGGCTCGGTGCTGCTGCTGGTTGCTTCAGTATGCTGTATCCTTTCGCCTGTTGTGTTACCGTTCACTAATTTACTGTATCACTGTTCACTATAGTCGAAGTACACCTTGATACAAATAAGTAAACATCGGCCTCGTGGCCCTATACTCCCCACGTGGCCTGGAGCTGTGATTATACTGTTTAACACAAAAGTTCTAGTGACATCACTGTGTTTAATTTTTCTATGTGCGGTTATACACTTTGTGATATCCCAGTTCTGTATCAATCACTGTAAACCTAAGAAGCCCGATTTTATGGACGATTAATGCGGAGCCTCAAGCCCTCGACCTTCCCACGCGACTGCCTCAACCCGAATGCATGCATGTATGTATGTATGTATGTATGTATGTATGTATGTATGTATGTATGTATGTATGTATGTATGTATGTATGTATGTATGTATGTATGTATGCATGAATGTATTCCTAATCACGCTAAAGACTGCCTCTCTATCATCTAGTTTAAGATAAAAAACAACTAAGTACTACATAATCAGCTCCATGCAACTTACCTTACCTACTAAGTGTCAACCTATATAATTTAAATTCATGCTGTTGATCTCAGTTAGTCTTGTCTTAGTTTTTAAGTATTTTCTGAACCTGTCCTCTTACAAATTATGTATGAATTTGACTGTTTGCCCGTATGGCCGAATATGGACGTAATTTGAAAATGAAAAATAATTGAAAATAAATTTTGGAGTTTTTTCTTCCAAAACAGTAAGTTAAGGGTCCTCTGGTAGGTTAATAGGACAGGAAGTTCTCCTAAGGGTTAAAAACATCATGAAAACCGTTAATTGAAAGTTTCCTCTCCTAACCTTACCGAGTAAGCAGGAGGACTCACAACAGAAAACGTGATAGTACTTCACTTTCGTGAGCCAATTTAATGACAAATTACATTCATTTTGGCCATAACGCGCATACGGATGTAGAGCAACGTAATTTTATGAGGACGGGTTAGCCCCAAAGGTGTGGGTATTGGTAGTTTTAAGGATAGTATATACTAGCTCTATCTAGAAGTCAAGCATGCTAATTATAACGCAATATGTTTGTATGTACTATTACCTACATAAACTATTTATTTATTCATATTATTTTATGCATGTACATGACATGGGTGATGGAGGCATCACCATGACCTAAATGGATATCATGGTGATGGAAACCATTTACGACCCCAACCCGTGAGCTGTAGTTGACCCCATACCCCAATCCATGAGCTATAGTTGACCCCATACCCCAACCCATGAGCTGTAGTTGACCCCATACTCCAACCCATGAGCTGTAGTTGACCCCATACTCCAACCCATGAGCTGTAGTTGACCTCATACCCCAACCAACCCATGAGCTGTAGTTGACCTCATACCCCAACCAACCCATGAGCTGTAGTTGACCCCATACCCCAATCCATGAGCTATAGTTGACCCCATACCCCAACCCATGAGCTGTAGTTGACCCCATACTCCAACCCATGAGCTGTAGTTGACCCCATACCCCAACCCATGAGCTGTAGTTGACCCCATACCCCAACCCATGAGCTGTAGTTGACCCCATACTCCAACCCATGAGGTGTAGTTGACCCCATATCCCAACCCATGAGCTGTAGTTGACCCCATACCCCAACCCATGAGCTGTAGTTGACCTCATACCCCAACCAACCCATGAGCTGTAGTTGACCCCATACCCCAACCCATGAGCTGTAGTAGACCCCATACCCCAACCCATGAGCTGTAGTTGACCCCATACCCCAACCCATGAGCTGTAGTTGACCCCATACCCCAACCCATGAGCTGTAGTTGACCCCATACCCCAACCCATGAGCTGTAGTTGACCCCATACCCCAACCCATGAGCTGTAGTTGACCCCATACCCCAACCCATGAGCTGTAGTTGACCCCATACCCCAACCCATGAGCTGTAGTTGACCCCATACCCCAACCCGTGAGCTGTAGTTGACCCCATACCCCAACCCATGAGCTGTAGTTGACCCCATACCCCAACCCATGAGCTGTAGTTGACCCCATACCCCAACCCGTGAGCTGTAGTTGACCCCATACCCCAACCCATGAGCTGTAGTTGACCCCATACCCCAACCCATGAGCTGTAGTGGGACCAATATCCATCCTGTACTCATCTAATTGTGCTTGCAGGAGTTGAGCTTGGGCTCTTTGGTCCCGCCACAGTATCGGACGCCATAGGCAGTACCGGATGGCAATGGGGGAGTACCGCACCCCTTAGCCATCCTCCGGGCAGTACTTGTGGGAAAATCCTAGTAGACATTCATTTATTTTTATTATATATTTTTTTAACTTCAGTATTGAATTATGAATTTAAACGGACTGTATATTTTGATTCAGCCTGCCAGAATTTATCTGCACATAGTTTGAAGGGATATTTACAACTTATACCACAATGTGTGGATATATATTAAGTTGTAAATATTTGCCTCTAACTTTATTTAAATTATGGCACCTATGGTGGTAATTAAACTACATTGGTTAATATTACTGTCATCTTATAATTATATTAGTATACAATTAGGAATGTCTCAGCTGTGTGGTTGATATAGCCTGGTAGGCAGTGTTATAGTTGTTGCCTCCAACGTCTGTTAGGGTGTGGCACATGTGCTTCAGAGTGCCATGTAATGGCGGCCTAGCACTGTGGCGTCTGTGGACCAACAAGGGTAGCTTGAAACATCACAGTTTATGTGCTCCAGCTCACCTTCTAATTATTCCAGATCACGAATTACCTGCCGAAGGAATGTGTGGGATATCTGGAGCTTGACTCAATTATTCAATTATTTACTTATTCAATTTAATAACGAAGGACCACCCACTTTTAAGAAAAGAGGGAAACTAATAAAAGTGATCATTAGAAAAAACACTGAAGAACCAGTGTCTATGGATAAGTATTAGAAAGAATAATCACTTAAAGAATGGACTGTATGATTAATTAACTAAAGTCAGAGCCTCAAACACCTACATTGGGGGTGGGGGGGGGGGGTATTACTAGAACTTCATATACGTCTAGGAACTAGTGTGGTTCGTCACCAGTTCATTGTTGAGTAAATAATATTATGATCTAAAATGCTATAGTCAAATATGTGAACTCAAATTGTGAATATTAATGATTATTAAATTACGGAGCAACCATCTAAATAAACACATAAATTTCCAGTAATCATATGTGGTAAGAATATTCAATATAATAATCTTGCAAATTTGTATAAGGATCAAAATGGAAGAATTAAATGTGTACAAAAAGTCTTAGCTTTAAGACGATTTCTATGACATCGTTTGTGATTCGTCCTCGTGATCTCAGGATCTCCACATAGAAGAAATTAGAGGTGAATAACACGAATGCTGTTAACGACTCGTTGATTCCTCACATACGAGCTGTAATTTAAAGCACTGGACTAGGCTACTTTTAATCTCAATATTCATGAAAATAGAAAAAAACACTAATGCGGTACTAACGTTGGATATGGGATCGTCTCATTATATAAAGACAGACTACTCACAAATATACAATCTTAAATGATGCATCAAGAAAGAAACTATACTTAACGTGAAGCGTTGTTACTACTGAAGTCTGCCGATATCTCGTCTGCCAGTCCCAAACTTTCACGGCGTTGTACACGTATTTGTGGGTTTTGGCTTAATTCTAGACGCGTTATTGGTTGGCCGAGCACTGTGGAGCACGTGGAAGAATAATTATTCACTATTAGTTGGGTATCAGTGTAATTCTTGCTGATAACTCCCAATCGCCACGTGTCTCGCCACTCTTGACCCCAAGACCCTTCTCTCTCGTACGCTGTCCAGGCACGCTCTCTCTACAATGGCGTCGCCGCCTTCCCCAACCCGCGTCTCGCATTCACCACAGAAATTATTAATCACGAATAATACTATTTCGCGTAATTGTGGTTGAAATACTTTAATGAGGACTGGGTTGCAATTATAGGGATTTAAATATTATCGCATTCTCGTCTTATGGTGTTAAACGGGAAATGGAGAAGGTTTTATTCTCCTGCATGACATTCGCGAGTGACAGAAAAACTATTACTTGATAACAATTGTAACTAAAAACTCTCGATTTAAGATTGTTGGGAGTTATGTTATCCGTAAGTAATTATCACACGGAATACTGATGATTTTAGAGAACCACATTCAATTCTCTAACACATTGGTAATAAATGTGTTTAACTAGACATTGTCTGACGCAATGTTTGCTGCTCTATTTCGTGAGAATTCTAGCATTAATACGCAGATGCAATGGTTAGTTTATGTTGACACTACTGTTAGTAAATTTAGTGACTGCTGTAGTTAGTATATAATAATAATGATTTATTATAATACAATAGTAGTTTATTAGTGTTGGAAATTTCCAACAGAATGGCTCCATCATTATATAAAGTACAGGTGTGACATGAAATATTTGTGTGTTGCTGAGGAACACTACTCACCGTGTTTGGATATTCGTATGCTAATAACCGGCAACCTATCCAATATTTAATAGTGATCACTACCAATAAAAGAATATAAGGCGGTCAGGAACTTAGTTGCTGTAGGGGTTACAATGGCAGTTTCTTGGTTGATGACTCATATTATGGGAGTCTTTGACGAGTTGTGCATGTCATGAGGAGCCCTCTCTGTTTCTCTCTCTCTCTGAGACAATAACTTGCCTGCCTCCTCCCTTGAGAGGATGTTCCAACAATGTTTTGTTCCAATACTCTGCTGGTTCCTACTCTGTCTTAAGGGCTAGGGAGGCAAGCTATATTTTCTGGTGTATGGTATAATTATTCAGTCCTAGTGAATACTATTTTATTAAGTTTAAACACTAGACTCTATTTAAAGGAATAATTAGAGTTTAATATATACATGTTGTGAATATACGTCTTGTTGTGATGACGTCACGGAATCTTTCATTTTCCAAAAATTCTTAATGGGTAGCTATAGTATGTTAACATATGTATCAGATTTCCGACATAATTCCTAGGGAGTGAAATACGGGTCGAAGTCTCAGTAAGGACTGCAATCACTTTATTCCTCTCCCTCAGAATTATAGAGTTGCATTAATTTGAGCTTGCACTGTCGTGCAGCAGTACTTTCTAGACATATGTCTCGTACTGGCGCTGTGGGTGAGGGAAGTCGTTGAGCGTCTATTTTCCTGCCAGTTCTAAAGGAACTAATTTCTCTAATGTTTTGAAAGTAGTGTTGCCTTGGCATTTTACTTTCACTATTCTCAAGATGCCCTTAGGGTCTGGATGAACAGAGACTATTTGGCCTATTGGCCACTCTGAGGGTGGCCCATCGCTGTCCACCAAAACTATGTCACCAGGGTTCAAGTTAATTCTGTTGTAGGGGTTGTTTGCCCCGTAGTGATACTCCCTCAGAGCTGTAAGATATTCTCGGGTCAATACTTCATTCCACCGACTTATCACTCGTGAGAGATGTTTAAAACGTTGAACCAAGTCACTCTCTCGGACATATGAAGGATCTTCTGGTTCCTTATTCATAAGGGACACTAGAGGTCTTAGAGGTCCCCCCAAAATCAAATGAGCTGGACTTAATGGTTCACGTTGTGAAACATCATCATAGAGGTAGGTAGGTGGTCAGTTGTTAACTCGAGCTTCTATTTCTGTGACAACGGTTTGGAGCTCCTTCAGGTCAACCTTTTGGCGGTGTATGGTTTTTCGAAAAGAACGTTTCACTGTACCAACCATGCATTCATAGAAACCTCCGTGCCATGGTGCTCTTGGAGGTATGAATTTCCAGTGGCACTGCCGTTGATTTAGAGCAGTGCGTACCATTGGGTGGTTCCAGATTTCCCTCAGACATGCTTCTCCTGCCACTAAGTTGGACCCATTTTCTGAGAACATTAACTTAAGACAGGATCTACGTGAAGCAAACCTGCGGAAAGCCTGAAAGAATGCCTTGGCACTGTTACGAACCCGGATCCAGTGTCCGAGCTTGAAGCCGTGACGACCGCGCCATCTGTGGGTCAGCTCCCGAAACCCCATCCAAAAGGACGACGACACCTGGTGAGGACGCCGTGTACCAGCTACGAGGGCTAGTTTCCAGTCCCGATCAGCACTCTACACCGCCGCCACTGACCTCTGGTGAGGTGGTGCTCCGACGACAGCGCCATCTATGGACTGGATACGTCAGGTGTTTGTGCCCGAGCCCGTAAGTGAGGTGTTTTAGTGTCCCAGTTATTGATGACGTGTCTGCTTACAGAGCCGACCTGGGACTGCTGTGATGGAAGTGGAGTCAGTCTACCCGAGGCAGCCAGTCTCCATACCTTGAACCTTGCTGCAGCTGTTGTGAAGTCGTCCCCCCAGAAGAACACTGTGGTGTGTTAGCCTGCCAGTGGAGTGGCAGTAAAAGGATTTACCCGGGACCGACTGTTGGAGACGATCATCCACTGGGGTACTGAAGACAGGAGAGTGATTTGTGGTGTCACACGAGGCTCCTGTCTAGGGCGTTCCCCTTTTATCGTTCGTGGAGTGGCCGTACCAGCCTTGTTGGCTCAGAACCTGCCAGCAGACCAGCTGGACGTGTGGTTGACGGCCTCCACGGCGGTGCCCCCAGTGGACATGTGTTTTGGCTGACCTGTGGCCAGGGTAGGCTCAGCTTCTTTGAAGAATTCGTTGTGTGGCCACGAAGAAAGCACCAAGGACTCAGCGCCTAGCTTCTTGATCCAGAGTCTTCAGCAGAAGACTACATTGTAAAGAATCCCCTTGTCAAGTGTTAATATCCCTCCCCCCTTGTGCACTCTTTTATTATATATATTTAATCGGTGATGGTGAAAATTATAATATTAAGTTCTTAGCTTTCTTTCCCTACTCCCTTTAAGTTACTTGCGTCACGGATCTCATCCCTTGATAGCCACTACTGGCTTGGGAACGGATATCTATATCTGACTCTAACAACATCAGAGTGAGAACCCCGTTGCGTCCCGAGAGGGTCGTAACAGGCACTCATATCGGGAGTCACTTCTAGATATACTCCCATTGCTGTGGGCACAGGTGATGAGGCAGATATATGCCTTCCCTGGGATTTTGTCCTTGGTGTCTGTCAGTGTTAGTGCTCCTGCGAAATCTACTCCTGTGGTCTCAAAAGGACGAATATGTACATCTCGTTCCTTTGGAAGTGGAGGAGGTCCCAGATATCGACACTAGCATCATACGTCTGGCATATTACACTGGATTTAATTATGGATTTTACAGTCAGCCAACATTGGGGTAGCCAGTACTGTTGTCTGAAGTCTGTGAGAGTATCTAATACCCCACCATGCAGAGTATCGTGTTTGTGTATATTGTGACGATAATCTCTTTCTAGAGAGATTGAGCCTGCTCTTCCCTACTTCAAGTTACGTCCAAATATACAAGTATAAGATGCTACATTGAAGATACATCACCGGTAGCACAAAACGTTTTGACCAGGAGGCAAAACGTACTCAAGATCCCCCCACTCCACGCACCCTCCAGACGCCGGTTCGTCATCAAACCAGCTAACTACCCTTCACCAGCTTGCCTGCTCCTGATTGGTGACTCGCCGTCCACGCACCTGCACACCGCACCTCAGCACCCTCTACCTGAGTCGACGTCTGAGCCTGACCAGCTATCAACTACAGAATATTCTTTGTGTTCTTTGAGTTGACATCTCTCTCTGGCATACTAAGCTCATTGGCTTGTATGCGAAGGGAGGTTTCAGCCATAGCCAATATTGTCAGCACCATTTTAACATTTCACTTTTGTAATATTGTGTCTCACATTGTCTTTGCATTTATCTTTATTATTTAATTGTACTTTTATTCCCCCGAGATTTATCTTTATTTTCATTTATGTTTAAAGTAAATATATTAAAGTTTCATTGTTCATACTTTGTGTTTTACATGTTCCTCCCTCTCACTTACCACAGACAACAGGCAAGCAGTCTATATTTTTGTTTTAAGTGTGACCAGGTTTTGACACCTGCCATTGGAGGACTGCCGAACATCAACACTCCAACACTTTCCCGTCACAATATGTAACACAATTAGCTTGCTTATTATGTAGAGACGAGGAAGCAATATTAGATTTTTTGCTTCCAGATCTATATCCATATGTTGCAAGCGTCCTCCCCACTTTAATAGGTTATAATTGTTTGTGTCTATCTAGAGACCCAGCTCCTTCTCAAGTTTCTTAGAGACGTTGTCAAATTCCATTCTGAATGTATCTGTTTAAGCTCTTTTGACCCAGTACCTGAAGGTACTAGGGAATTGATGCATGATTTCTATTTTCTTAAGAAAATCAAACACCACTTGGGTGACCCCTATTAGTTTATTCAGTTCAGAGTACCGATTAGGACGAATTACCAAAGTCTGAGGTGGTTCTGAATTCTCAGTGGGAACAGTGACATTGGTCCCAAAGACTTGTGGCTTTTGTTCAGGCCACTGGTTGCTGACTAGCCACTGAGTTCCATTGAACCACATCTCTGCTTTGGTTAATTACCGTAAAATCAGGCCTCGAGAGAGATAGTCAGCAGGATTCTCCTTGGTGTGTACATATCTCAGTTTGTACCCCTGCCGACAACTCTCGTATTTCCTTAATGCGGTTAATCAAGTAAGGGTTTTTACTGTTATTGTTTCTCACCCACTGTGGCACTGCCTCATTATCTGACCGCACCACTGTTTCTTCAAAGTGGATGTTGCTTAAGGCCTTGATCAGATAATGAGCCAATCTTACTCCTAACAGTAGGGCTGTTAACTCTAGTTGAGGCAATGGTCGTTTCTTTAACAGTGCCACTCTGGCCTTTGATGTGAGCAAATTGGCTTGCCCATTTGATACCAGGTAAGATACTGTAACATAGACCTTTCCCGAGGCATCGCAAAACACATGTAGCTTAATTGTTTTTTAATTTGATAGTCCCAATGGGTCGAAGGGTTTGCTGACTTGGGATGGTAGTTTTCTCATTGTTACATTGGTGGTATCTGGTTCCACTGATTTGATTGTTAACTGATCTGCAGTTGTATCCCATTCAATGCCTAGTACCTTTGTCTTCTGAGGTACCTTGTTGTCTGGAAATTCTGTTTCGATCAATTGATTTAATTTGGTATTGTTGGAGACCCACGATTGGAGAGGAAAATTTGCTTACAATAATTCTTGATTGGTCTCGTGTTATATGCTCAGCAGTTTTCTTTCACCGCTAGTTGTTCTTTAGAAATTTTCCACATACAGGTTGTTGCTAATTTCAGTTTTATGTGGGCTATTAGAATTCTTCAAGTGTGTATCTAAGGTAGCTTGAAGCAGAAACAATGAAGAAGTAGCACCAAACAAAACTGGCACAAGCTTGTAGGTGATTAATTCACTGTTTGGATCGTTAGGATCCTTGATCCATAGGAACTTGGCATAGTTACGGTCTTCTTCTTGGAGACCTATCCTAAGGAATGCCTTATTGATGTCGGCCGTGTATGCATATGTCCTGATACGGAACTTTAACAGCACGTCGTATAGCCTTTTTCTCAGGTTAGGGTCAGTTTGAAGGCAGTCATTCAATGAAACACTATTTTGCTTAGTCTTGGCACTGCAGTTAAATACTATCCTTATTGGGGTAGTAGCATAATTTTTCAGTACTGGATGGTGCGGCAGGTTCTGTCCATCCTTAGGATCATCATTTGTTACAACCTCGATAAATTTGTTATCGAGTTGTTGTTGGATTATATCATGGTACAATTTCAAGATCTCAGTTCTATGTGATGCGCTCACATAGACATCATTTCAAGATATCTATGTGAGCGCATCACCTGGGCCCTTATGTTTTTTTTTAAGGTCGAATCACCTGCAACCTTAAACAACTTCCGTACTCTGTTCCAGAGAAAGTTGATAAACTAATTGATTGTAGTTTGACTTCTGGTTGTGACTGGTTATGGGAAGCTGTGGTTGTAATGTTTGTTCTTGCCTTGTAATGAGTTATTACATTGACAATGTGTTATAACTTGATTTGAATGGTATCTTCATAACCTGCCTGATCTTGTATGATAGCCTCTAGTGTTGCATCAATTATTGTAGTGTCAGTAAGAATAGCCACATATTTTTCTATTTGGCTTCTTACTTGGTCAATTTTTTTTCTTGGCAACCATATGATTGCCCTCCAGTTCAACATGATTAGCTGGAGTTTGTTTACACAGAGCCTCGAATTTATTGATCTGTCTCGTTCAATGGCCTATAATAGCTGATATTATAGTTAAAGAGTGTAGGAAATCCGACACACTTTAACGTAAGTTACCCTTTAAGAATTTAAAGAATGGGTGATTTCAAGACGTTATCACACAAAACGTATATATTAAATCTCATTTCTTTTAAAACTTCAGCCTGGTGTTTATACTTAATAAAATATTTTTCACTAGGATTGAATATAATTAAATACACCAGAATATAGCTTCACTCCCTATTCCTTAAGACATAAATAGAACCAGCAAACATTACTGGACGCCAGACGACAGCTGAGCACTAGTCACGTACACACAGAACTTGTAAACAGACCTCACAAAACAGTGAGGGTTCCATTAGCAAGCACAACTCGTCATAGACTCCCAAGTTATGGGTCAACCAACCGAGTAACTGCTTTGTGACCCTTACAGCAAAGAGAAGAGCTAAGTATCCGACTTCCTAATATCTTTTATTATTAGTGATCACTATAAATATAGGATAGGGGGCTGGTTATTAGCAGACAAAAAACACAACACAGTGTTTATTCAACTACACACACACTAAATATTTCATGTCACACCTGTAATTTATATGTTAATGAGCAGTTCTTACAGCCTTAACTTTTTACAGGCAATAAGTGATTTGGAGTAACTGAAAATGCTGAGCTGGCCCCACAAACAGTGAAGTTTATTACTACCTTGGCTGTACAGTAGTGCCACTGATCTAGTCGCCATTATGTGGCACTGAGGCACATGTACCACACCCTAAGCTGATGGAGGATACATAACCAGCCTAATTAGGCCATATCAACCACTCAGCTACGGCTTTACATTTTATTAATACAGTAGATAATTGTAGTAATATTAAAATTAGTAGAGTAGACCACAATATGTGGTATAATTTTCATTTAGCAAAAGGTAAACAATTTGTAGTTTGTCCTGTATCTACTCATAGTGATATAAGCTACAATTATCCCTCCAACTATGTGCAGATAAGATTCTGGCAGGCTGAATCAGAATATACAGTCCTCTAAGCACCATAATAATACAATATTCAAGTAACAAAAAATAGAATAAAAAATAAATATTTGCCTGCTAGGATTTTCCCACAGCAAGGGTTGTTTTCACCTCTCCTGCAGTAGACATGATAGCTGTTTTTGCTAGCCTTGCTGCAGTGGTACTAGAGCCAAGCCTTAATGGGCTTGGATTTGGGCTGCTTGTAGGGTTTGAACCAGAACTGCCTAACATTTAATTAATACACATTATATTTATATATATAATCATACACACTATGATTTGAGTGGTAACCTTGTGTCTATGCTGGTTTCACCTCACGTTAGCTCCTCAATATCACTCTTAGTTGGTACAGAAACACAAATTAACACTCAAAAGTGAAATGATTATAGTTAAATATACATATAGTTAGAGTAATATTATATGTACAACACTACTTGTGTTGTCATAAGAAACTGCACAATAAAATATACTTGCTAGGCTGTACTATAGGTTCAACTCTAGACACGAGTAAAATCCTTCCCTTACACCAGGTAGCACAATTAATTTAGACTAGGTTGCTGTACAACTCCAGTCTATTATTATTCTACCATTGTATAAGAGTTGGCCGTAAATAATGGTAATATGTGCAGTAAATGGAATAGTGC
Organism: Procambarus clarkii; assembly: GCF_040958095.1. Classification (NCBI taxonomy): domain Eukaryota; kingdom Metazoa; phylum Arthropoda; class Malacostraca; order Decapoda; family Cambaridae; genus Procambarus; species Procambarus clarkii. Next base: position 11,910,104 of record NC_091166.1, read on the forward strand.
AATATTAATATAATGTTTATATGTAATCACTTAAAATTATATATATTTTATGGGTTAAATTAGCATCTTATCAACCTCTTGTAATGAAATAGCACAAATATTCTTAGGTTCAGTTCTTGGCACAATATTAGTGCCTACTGTAAGTTCTGTCCAATGTTAGTTTTGGTTCAGTTAATTAGGCTAGAAAATTGTAAAGCAGTGTATTCCTGCTATAATTTATATATGTGTGTATATTGGACTAATTAGTTTATGTTCATCCCAGATTTGATGAACCACTGGTTTATCTGGTTCATTGAGGACCAAACATATGTGGGAAAATCTTAGCAGGCATTTATTTATTTTTATTATATATTTTGTTAACTTCAATATTGAATTATGATTTTAAACGGACTGTATATTTGATTCAGCCTGCCAGAATTTATCTGCACATAGTTTGAAGGTATATTTACAACTTATACCACAAAGGGTATATATATATATATATATATATATATATATATATATATATATATATATATATATATATATATATATATATATATATATATATATATATATATATATATATATATATATATATTAAGTTGTAAATATTTACCTCTAACTTTACATACATTATATCCCATAAGGTGGCAATTAGACTACATTGGTTAGTATTACTGCTATCTTATAAGTATATTAGTATACAATTTATAATGTCTCAGCTGTGTGGTTGATATAGCCCGGTAGGCAGTGTTATAGTTGTTGCCTCCCACTTCTGTTAGGGTGTGGCACTTGTGCTTCAGAGTGCCATGTAATGGCGGCCTAGCACTGTGGCGTCTGTGGACCAACAAGGTTAGCAAGAAACATCACACTTTATATGGGCCAGCTCACTTATTCCTATATTCACCAATATGGGCTCAGCTCAGATCACGAATTATCTGGCGAAGGAATGGTATTAATAATGGCTCCATCAACATATAAAGTACAGGTGAGACATGAAATATTTGTGTGTTGCTGAGGAACACTACTCACTATGTTTGGGTGTTCGTATGCTAATATCTGGCTTCCTATCCAATATGTAACAGTGATCACTACCAATAAAAGAATATAAGACCGTCCGAAACTTAATTGCTTTAGGGGTCACAGTGGCAGTTTCTTGGTTGGTTGACTTATATTTTGGGAGCCTTTGATGAGTTGTGCATGTCGTGAGGAGCCCTCTCTCTTTCTCTCTCTCTCTGAGACAATGGCTTGCCTGCCTCATCCCTTGAGGTGGCGTTCCAACAATGTTTTGTTCCAATACTCTGCTGGTTCCTTCTGTCTTAAGGACTAGGGAGGAAAGCTATATTTTCTGGTGTATGGTATAATTATTCAAACCTTGTGAATACTATTTTATTAAGTTTAAACACTAGACTCTGTTTAAAGGAATAATTAGAGTTTTATATATTCGTGTTGTGAATATACGTGATTTGATGACGCCGCGGAATATTCCCTTACCTATAAAATCTTAATGGGTAACTATAATATGTTAACATTTGTGTCGGATTTCCGACAGTACTTGACTGGGCAGTACTTGATCCTGTAGGCAGTAGTGGACCCCCATAACCATCTACAGGTGGTAGTAGACACCTTGGGTCCCATTCCATTGGCGGTACCAGAACCATACCAATCCTGTAGGCTGTAGTGGACCATACATCCGTTTTCTGGATGGTAGTCGACCCTATACCTATCCTGTTTGGGAGCAGTGGACCCCATACCTATCCTGTGGGCAGAAGTGGACCATACACCCATTTTCTGGGCAGCAGTGACCTCATACCCATCCTGTGGGTGTAGTGGACCCCATACCCATCCTATACGTGGTTGTGGACCCCTTACTCATCCTGTGGATGGTAATGGACCCCATACCTATCCACTGGGTGATAGTGGACCCCATACTCATCCTTTGGGTGGCAGTGGACCCCATACACAACCTACAGGCGGTAGTGGACCCTATACTTATCCTGTAACCGGTACTGGGCCACATACCCATCCTGTGGGTGGTAGTGGCCCCCATGCTCATCATGTGGATGATAGCGGACTCCATACTCATTCTGAAGGAGGAAGCGAACCCAAACACTCATCCTCTGAGCGGTAGTGGACCTCATACCTATCCTTTGGTGTAGTGGACCTCATACCCATCCTGTGGATGGAAGTGGACCCCGTACACGTCCTGTGGATGGAAGTGGACCCCATAGCCTTCCTGATGGCGGTAGTGGACCCCATGCCCATGCCGTGGGCAGTAATGCACCCCATACCAATCATGGGGCGGTAATGGACCCCATACCCATCCTATTGGTGGTAATGGACCCATACCCAACCTACAGGTGGTAGTGGAACCCATACCTATCCTTTTAGGTGGTAGTGGACTCCATAAGCTTCGTGTGATTTCTTGTGGACCCTGTTACGGACCCGAATCCAGCGTCCGAGCCTGGAGCAGTGACGACCGCGCCATCTGTGGGTCAGCTCCCGAAACCCCCTGCAAATGGACGACGACCCCTGGTGAGGACGAGGTGTACTGGCCACGAGGGCCAGTTTCCAGTCCTGTTCAGCTCACAACACAGCCGTTGCTGACCTCTGGTGAGGTGGTGCTCAGACGACAACACCATCTATGGAGTGGATAGGTGGGCGTTTGGGTCTGAGCCTGTAAGTGAGGTGCTTTTCTGTGTCACTGTTACTGATGACGTGTCTGATTACAGAGTCGACCTGGGACTGCTGTAATGGAAGTTGGATCAGTCTACCCAAGGCAGCCGTCTCGTCACCAAGTGTTTGCTGCAGCAGCTGTGAGTCGCCCCCCGGATGAACACTGTGGTGTTACCCTGCCTGTGAAGCGGCAGTTGAAGGATTGTCATACCCGGGACTGACTGGTGGAGACGCTTAACCACTGGGGTGTTGTGGAAAGGAGAGTGATCTGTGGTATCACACGAGGCTCCTGACTAGGGCGCAACCCTAGTATCGCTCGTGGAGTGGCCTAACCAGCGTCGCTGATTTGGAACCTGCCAGCAATCTGCTGGACTTGTGGTTGACGGCCTCCACGACGGTGCCGCCCACAGTGGAACTGTGTTTTGGCTGGCCTGTGGCCGGGGTAGACTCAAGATTCGCAAAGGATTCGTCGTGAGGCTACGAGAGCACCAAGAGCTTGGCACCGTGAACGTCCAGGGTCTTCAGAGGGAGACTACATAGTGTATATAATAGTGTTTATACCCCCCCCCCCCCCCCCCGTGTGTAATCTTATATATATTTATTGGTGATGGTAATAATTATAGTATTAAGTTCTTGACTTTATTTCCCTTCCCCTTTAATTTACTTGCGTTACGGATCTCATCCCTTGAAAGCCACTACTGGCTTGGGGCCGGATACCCTTCCTCTAACAACATCAGAGTAAGAACCCAGTTGCGACCCGAGAGGGCCGTAACAGACCCCTAGATCTATCTGGTTTTCAGTAGTGTACCCCCCATAGATATTTCCACTTAACATCGTTTTCTGATGATTCTGATGCAATTCCCTCTCTCTAGATTTTCATAGCACATACTATTGTATATAAAAATTATTTCCGAGAACCCCACAATTACATGTAATAATTTATAGTGCTTATTAAAATTTACTTCAATTGGATGTAGCGTATCCAAGATACTTGAATAACATGGAAAATAGTACGTAAATTTCACATCATAAATTTCACTGTAAAAATACAATTATCGTGTAAAATTGGAGCAAACGGACCCTTATGCTCTCTACAGTGATGTGACGGGTACTATGAGACAGACTATGGTGCGTGAGGAAGGGTTAGTGCCTGGTGATAGGGAAATAATTGGAAATCTACCACAGATAAACTACGAACATTAGCAGCTTAGGAACTATGAGCCTTTGGCCACAATGATACTATGTTATTGCGAGAGCGGGTTGCACTAACATAGAGGGAGCACAGAGTACACGCAGCTGGCCCAGTGGTGTGTGGTAGATATCTCCACAGCTGGCCCAGTGGTGTGTGATAGATATCACCACAGCTGGCCCAGTAGTGTGTGATAGATATCTCCACAGCTGGCACAGTAGTGTGTGATAGATATCTCCACAGATGGCCCAGTAGTGTGTGATAGATATCTCCACAGCTGGCCCAGTGGTGTGTGATAGATATCTCCACAGCTGGCCCAGTAGTGTGTGATAGATATCTCCACAGCTGGCCCAGTAGTGTGTGATAGATATCACCACAGCTGGCCCAGTAGTGTGTGATAGATATCACCACAGCTGGCCCAGTAGTGTGTGATAGATATCTCCACAGCTGGCCCAGTGGTGTGTGATAGATATCTCCACAGCTGGTCCAGTAGTGTGTGATAGATATCACCAGTAACATGGAGGGAGCACAGAGTACACACAACTGGCCCAGTAGTGTGTGATAGATATCACCACAGCTGGCCCAGTAGTGTGTGATAGATACCACCACAGCTGGTCCAGTAGTGTGTGATAGATATCACCACAGTTGGTCCAGTAGTGTGTGATAGATACTACCACAGATGGTCCAGTAGTGTGTGATAGATACCACCACAGCTGGTCCAGTAGTGTGTGATAGATATCACCAGTAACATGGAGGGAGCTCAGAGTACACACAACTGGCCCAGTAGTGTGTGATAGATATCATTACAGCTGGCCCAGTAGTGTGTGATAGATACCACCACAGCTGGTCCAGTAGTGTGTGATAGATATCACCACAGCTGGTCCAGTAGTGTGTGATAGATATCACCACAGCTGGCACAGTAGTGTGTGATAGATATCACCACAGCTGGTCCAGTAGTGTGTGATAGATATCACCACAGCTGGCACAGTAGTGTGTGATAGATATCACCAGTAACATAGAGAGAGCACAGAATACACACAGACCGGTCGTGCGTGATAAATATCACCAGTAACATAGCAGAGAGCACAGACCACACAGCTGTGTCATTAGTGTGAAAGATAATCTAGAAAGGAAAGTCACATTTTTGTCACTGGTACCGCTTTTTGTCGCTCAACGTTCCGTCCACCTCGATATGGATACTGCGTAGCGGCGACATGTTTGCCCTTATTTGGTGTCACAGTTGACGCCAGTGTAGTTGTGAGTAGTGTACTGTTAACAGTTCTCGTGTGTAGTGAAGTGTCTTGCTTTGGGTTTTACCAGCATGTATTGATTTTATCTGTTGTGAACACTGTACCTGGTGTCCAGAAGGTACTGACCATAGTGTGACCACAGGGCCTTGTCCTGAGTGTGACAGTTGGTTACATTGAGAGTGTGGCCTGGTGTGCTGTGATAAGTAATCAGAGACAAACTATCCTTAGCAACTCTCCAGCCTACAGCTTTTGGTAAACCAGTGAGCCATAAGGTTTTGGTAAAACAAGCAGCAAATAGATCTTGGTGTAACAGCCAGTTTAGCGCTAGTGGTACATCAAACATCATCCGGTTATTGTCGTCTAACAAAAGGTCTGTGATAATCTTAATTGTTGTTATTTCTTACACAAATTATTATAAAAGTTCAACATAAGATTAATAGTTTTTCAAGTGAAAGTATATATTCAATATGTAACTATTCTGCTGAGAATTTTCATGTGCCAGTCCATAGGTAATGTCTTTAACGTCAGCCAAAGGGGACAAAGGTGTTCCTACACTTATTTGTAGACGTCGGCCACAGATATATAGTCTCCGCCACAATAGTCTCCAGGGTTTTTCATATATTACAGACTACTGCTGTTCTATGTAAGTGATCTTGAACTTCCGACATTTCACACAATTATTAACCACATGTCTAACCCTAACTTGGCGTTGTAACAACTACAACTACTAAGCCAGTATGCATGACCACAAGGTTCACCACACCACCATACATGACCACATGGTTCACCACACCACCATACATGACCACAAGGTTCACCACACCACCATACATGACCACAAGGTTCACCACACCAGCATACATGACCACAAGGTTCACCACGACACCACCATACATGACCACAAGGTTCACCACACCAGCATACATGACCACAAGGTTCACCACACCACCATACATGACCACAAGGTTCACCACACCACCATACATGACCACAAGGTTCACCACACCAGCATACATGACCACAAGGTTCACCACGTCACCACCATACATGACCACAAGGTTCACCACACCAGCATACATGACCACAAGGTTCACCACACCACCATACATGACCACAAGGTTCACCACACCAGCATACATGACCACAAGGTTCACCACACCACCATACATGACCACAAGGTTCACCACACGACCATACATGACCACAAGGTTCACCACACCACCATACATGACCACAAGGTTCACCACACCACCATACATGACCACAAGGTTCACCACACCAGCATACATGACCACAAGGTTCACCACACCATTATACAACCCGCTCTCGCACAAGACAGCACATATATGACTTATTGCTAATAGTTAATATTTTCCTTATGAATTAGTACATATGTGGTATATTCCCAGTTATATTTTTTTCAAGGCCCAAACTCTTCCTCACGTACCAATTTACGTCTCATAGTGCCTGTCCATCACCGTAGACAGCAGAATTAGTCATGATTGGTTCAATTATAATGAAAATTGTAGTTTTCAGGTCCCACATGGGTTGTGAAATTGACCTACTATTGTCCATGCTCTTAGAATATTACAGATCAGCTACATCCTATTGAAGGCTCGTAGTTTTGTTATGAGAAATATTAGTTGTTCTTAGTAAATTATAATAAGCACTATAATTCATTACATAAAATAAAAGTGCTTCAACAATCATTATTATTTACATTAGTTTGTGCTTTAAAAATCTTTAAAGAAAGTATTGTAGAATCGAGAACAGAAAACGATGTTACATTGGAATGTTTATGGGGTAAACTACTGCAAAAAGGATGGCATTGTGTCTACTACCTACTGTAGGATGGGTATAGGGTCCACTACGACCTGTTAGGTGGGTAAGGGGCCCATACCACTTGTAGGATAGGTTTGGGCCCATGAACAGCCCATAGGATGGGTATGGGACCACTATGGGCAACAGCTATGAAAGCAGCTACCTCACAGGAAGCTGCAAAATGCACTGAGCAAATGCTGGAAAGGAAACGAACAATTATAGTTGTAGGAGTACAGGAACCAGAGGGATCCAATCGGGAGGAGTGGAAGAGGAGGGACCGAGCAACCATGACAGAGATCTTGGAGGGACTGGATATGGAGGAGGCAAATAGCAACACAGAGAAGGTTTTCAGGCCGGGGTTTCTACAAGAAGGAAAGGAAACGATTGATAAAGGTAGCGCTCATGAACGAGGCAATAAAGGAGAAAATCCTATCCAGGAAGAGCAGACTTGGGAGGTTAGGGGGATACGAAGACGTCTTTCTGCATAGGGACATGACAAGGGAGGAGAGAAGGAAGGCTGCAGAAGCAAGGAGGAGACGCAGAGAAAGGGTTGGGGATATGGGAGCCACAGGACTCAGTTCAGTGTCTCGAGGAACCTCAGAGGGGAGTGGGAATCCCCCCACCAGCAGACCAGTACCCATAGGGAGGATTGTAACGGAAGCCTCCCACCAACCAACCCCTCAACCATCTCACACCAATTACTTGCACCTCCTCAGACAGTAAAGTCCCCCTTCAGATCATGCCCCACATGTTCCCTGACCCAAGAACCCCCCATGCCCTTTTTCTTCCCCAACCCCTACCCCTGACCCTCACTGTTCCTGCACCCCATGCCCTTCCCTGTTTCTCCAGTCTATGCCCTTCCCATTAACCCCACCCCAACCTCTCCTCCCTACCCCCTCCCCCTCCCTCATGGCCCCCCTCCCCAGGCACCCCTCCCCTCCCCAACCCCCTGACCACCCTGTTAACTCACCCCAGTCTACCCTGCATACTCCAGCCCATGACCTTCCACCACACCACCACATGCCCCTCCAGCTCCTCCATCCTTTGCCCCAACTAACCCCGCAACCCCGGATCCCCTCAGCCGCATCACGTCAGACCCCGTAGCCCCCTGTTCCAGATCCTCCCACCCCCTTCACACCCAAGACCCCCCCAGGCTCTCCTTCCTAGGTTCACCCATCCCTGACATCCCTTACCCCCCAACTCCAGTGGAATCAACAGAAACTGAGAATGGACAGAAGAGAGTCAGGTTATGTACTCGAACATAGATGGGATTAAAAACAAGGCAAGAAGTAAACCCAGATGTAATTGGACTCACAGAAACAAAACTCTCAGGAATCATAACGAATGCGGTGTTTCCCCAGGACTACACTGTAATAAGGAAAGAGAGGGAAGGAAGGGGAAAAGGCGGAGTGGCTCTACGGATGAGAAAGGAATGGAGTTTCGAGGAAATGGTTATTCCGGGCTGCGAAGGGTTCTGAGACTTCATGACAGGCACCATGACGATGGGAGGACCAAGAGTAGTAGTAGCAGTGATATATAACCCACCACAAAAAGAAAGAAGACCCAGGCAAGAGTATGACAGAAACAACATGGCAGTTAACATTATCATTGAGAGAGCAGCCGCTGCTGCCTGTAGAAATCGATCCCATCTGTTCATCATGAGGGACTTTAATCATGGAAGGATAGACTGGGAAAACGGAGAACCACATGGAGGTGAGGAAACATGGGAAGCAAAACTGTTAGAGGTGACGACTAGAAACTTTTTAAGTCAGCATGTCAAGGGTCCCACGAGAATGAGAGGCAATGATGAACCAGCAAGACTCGACCTAGTATTCACTCTGAACGATTCAGACATAAGGGAAATCGGTCTGGAAGCCCCCGTGGGTATGAGTGATCACAGTGTACTGTTTGAATATCTGGTCGAAGAAGGGTTAATGTAAAGGAAGGGACCAGAAAACAAGAGGCAGGCATTCCGGAAGAGAAACTATGAGATGAGAAAATTCCTAACTGAAATAGCTTGGGAAACAGAGCTCAGAGGAAAAACGGTTCAAGACATGATGGACTACATTACACAGAAGTGTAAGGTGGCAGCAGACAAGTTCATCCCAGTCCAAAAGGAAAAAAATGAAATAGAGATGAAAAGCCCCTGGTTTAATCAGAGTTGCAAGCTAGCAAAGCAGTTAAGTAAAAGGGCGTGAAGAAACTATAGAAACAACAGAACACTAGAGAGCAGAGAAAGATACCAGAGTGCCAGGAATGAATACGTCAGGGTGAGAAGAGAGGTAGAGAGGCAATATGAAAATGACACAGCGAGCAAGGTAAAGACTCAACCCAAACTGCTGCATAGCCACATCAGGAGGAAAACAACAGTGAAGGAACAGGTGATGAAACTGAGGATAGGTGCAGAAAGATTCACTAAAAAGGACAAGAAAGTGTGCGAGGAACTCAATAAGAAATTCCAGGAAGTCTTCACCTCAGAGCAAGGAGAAGTCCCCGAGATAAGGGAGGGAACACCAACCCAGACACCACTAGTGGAGTTTGAGATTACCAATGGGGAGATGAGGAAGCATCTGCTAGATTTGGATGTGACAAAGGCTATAGGCCTGGATGGAATCTCACCATGGATTCTAAAGGAAGGAGCAGATGCTCTGTGCCTACCACTCTCCATGGTGTGCAAGAAGTCACTGGTAACAGGTGAACTGCCAAAAATTTGGAAGACGGCCAATGTAGTCCCAATATACAAGAAGGGTGATAGGCAGGAGGCACTGAACTACAGGCCAGTGTCCATAACTTGCATTCCATGCAAGATGATAGAAAAAGATGTGCGAAAAAAGCTAGTGGAACATCTGGAGCAAAAGAACATGAAACACAACATCAGCATGGGTTCAGAGATTGCAAATCATGCCTAACAGGATTGAGTTCTATGACCAGACAACAAAAATCAGGCAAGAGAGAGAGAGGGCTGGGCAGACTGCATATTTCTGGACTGCCAGAAAACTTTTGACACAGTACCACATAAGAGACTAGTGCACAAACTGGAGATGCAGGCAGGAGTGAAAGGAAAGGTACTCCACTGGATAAGAGAGTACCTAAGCAACAGGAGACAGCGAGTTACCGTGAGGGGTGAGGTCTCGGAATTGCGGGGAGTCACCAGTGGAGTCCCACAGTGATCAGTCCCTGGAACTATTTGGTTTCTGATGTACGTAAATGATCTCCCAGAAGGAATTGACTCGTTCCTCTCGATGTTTGCTGATGATGCAAAAATTATGAGGAGGATCAGGACAGAGGAGGATAGTATGAGGCTACAAGATGACCTAGACAAACTGAAGGAATGGTCCGACAAATGGCTACTAAAGTTCAACCCAAGTAAATGTAAGGTAATGAAACTAGAAGGAGGAACTAGGAGGCCAGTCACTGGATACCGAATGGGAGATGAAGTCCTTCACAAAACGGGCAGAGAAAAAAATCTGGGAGTTGATATCACGCCGAACATGTCTCCCGAAGCCCACATCAAAAGAATATCATCAGCGGCCTATGCGAGGCTGGCTAGCATCAGAACTGCTTTCAGAAACCTGTGTAAGGAATCCTTCAGAACCTTGTATACCACATATGTAAGGCCAGTCCTGGAGTATGCTGCCCCAGCATGGAACCCGTACCTTGTCAAGCACAAGACGAAGCTGGAAAAAGTTCAGAGGTATGCCACTAGACAAGTCCTAGAACTAAGAGGCATGAGTAATGAGGACAGACTACGTGACCTGCATCTCACGTCGCTGGAAGACAGAAGAGCTAGTGGAGACATGATCACCACATACAAAATTCTCAGGGGAATTGACAGGGGTGGACAAGGATGGATTATTTAACACGGGTGGCACACGCACAAGGGGACACAGGTGGAAGCTGAGTACCCAAATCAGCCGCAGAGACATTAGAACAAACTTTTTCAGTGTCAGAGTAGATAGTAAATGGAATGCTCTAGGAAGTGATGTGGTGGAGGCTGACTCCATACACAGTTTCAAATATAGATATGATATAGCCCAGTAGGCTCAGGAATCTGTACATCAGTTGATTGACGGTTGAGAGGCGGGACCAAAGAGCCAGAGCCCAATCCCCGCAAGCACAATTAGGTGAGTACTATACAGGATGGGTATGGGGGTCCACTACTGCCTGCAGGATGGGTATGGGGGTCCACTACCGCCTGCAGGATGGGTATGGGGTCCATTACTGCCCATAGGATGGGTTTGACGACCACTATCATCTACAGGATGAGCATGGGGTCCACTACTGCCCACAGGATGAGTATGGCGTCCACTACCGCATGCAGGATGGGTATGGGATCCACTACTGCCCACTGGAAGGGTATATGTTCCACTTCCGCTCAAAGGATGTATGTTTGGCGTCCACTATACCGCACACAGGATGGGTATGGGGTCCACAATCATCCACAGGCTGAAAATTGTCTACTACCGCCCACAGGATGGGTATGGCCTCCATTGTCGCCCACAGCATGAGAATAGGGTACAGTACCGTCCAAAGAATGGGTATATGCTTAATTACCGCCGACAGGATGAGTATGTATTTATTTATTTATATACAATAAGGTACATTGGGTTTGTGAGGATACATAGCATGGTATTTACAATTTTGTAAAGCCACTAGTACGCGCAGCGTTTCGGGCAGGTCCTTAATCTAACAGATAATTTCAAGTAGGTAAATTCAAGCAGAATAAATAAAATGATAAAAGATACATTGCAAGAAAAAAGAAAAATGAGATAGAGGAGATTAGTAGGTATACTAAGTAGTATACTAGTAGTAATATACTAAGTAGTACTATACTAGTAGCACATTGGTAGCTCTGATTGCATTGACAGCTTGATTGGTAGTTTAGACAAGATTAATAGGCACCATACACCATAGTATCGCGTCTACTACCGCCCACAGGATAGGAAAGGGGGTTAACTACTACCCATAGGACCCGTATGGGGTCCACTAACACCCTCAGGGTGGGTATTAGGTTCATTACCGCTCACAATTTGCTTATGAGGTCAAGTACCGCCCGCCCACAGGATAGGCATGAGGTCAACTGCCACCCACATGATGGGTTTGGGGACCACAATCATCCACGGGATGGGTATGGGGGTCCACTACCGCCCACTGGGTGGGTATTGGGTCGACAACCACTCACAGGATGGGTATGGGTGGGGCCACAACCACCCACAGGATAGGTATGGTGTCACTACCGCCCAAGGGTAGGCATGGGGTCCACTACCGCCCACAGGATGATCATGGGGGTCGACTACTGCCTACAGGATACCTATGGGGTCACTATCACCCACATGATGGGTTTGGGGTCCACTTCCACCCGCAGGATGCGAATGGGGTTCAGGACCGACCACAGGATGGGTATGGGGGCCACGTCTATCCAAAGGATGGGTATGGGGTCCACTACCGCCCACTTAATGGGCATAAGGTCGACAACCACTCACAGGATGGGTATGAGGGGGCCGCTACCACCCACAGGATGAATATGAGGTCACTACCGCCCACAGGATGGGTATGGGGTCCACTACTGCCTACATGATGGCTATGGGGTCACTACCACCCACAGAATGGGTATGGGGTCCACTGCCGCCAGCAGGATGGGTATGGGGTCAACTACAACCCACAGGATGGGTATGGGGTCCACTGCCGCCAGCAGGATGGGTATGGGGTCAACTACCACCCACAGGATGGGTATGGGGTCCTCTACCGTCCACAGGATGGGTATGGGGTCCATTATCGCCCAAAGGATGGGTATGGGGTCCACTGCCACCAACAGGATGAGTATATTGGGTACACTACCACCCACAAGATGGGTATGGGGTCCACTACGACCCACAGGATAGATATGGGGTCCACTACCACCCAAAGGACGTGTGTGGGGTCCGGGGTCCACTACCACCCACAGGATGGGAATGGGGGTCCACTACCCACCCACAAGATGGGTATGGGGGTCCATTACCACCTACAAGATGGGTATGGAGTTCACTACCACCCGCAGGATGAGTGTGGAGTCTACTACCCGAACAAGATGGGTATGGGGGTCCCCTACCACCCACAATATGGGTATGGGGTCCACTTCCCCATACAAGATGGGTATGGGGTCCACTACGTCCCACAAGATGGGTATTGGGGTCCACTACCACCCGCAGGATGGGTATGGGGTCCACTACCACCAACAAAATCGATATGGGGTCCACTACCACCCTCAAGATGGGTATGGGGTCCACTAACACCCACAAGATAGGTATGGGGTCCACTACGTCCCACAATATGGGTATGGGGTCCACTTCCCAATACAAGATGGGTATTGGGTCAACTAACACCCCACAAGAGTGGTATGGGGTCCACTACCACCCGCAGGATGGGTATGGGATCCACTATTTTCCCTCTCTCCCACAAGATGGGTATGGGGGTCCACTACCACCCACAAGATGAGTATGGGGTCCACTACCACCCACAGGAAGGGTATGGGGGTCCACTAAACAAGATGGATATGGGGTCCACTAACACCCACAATATGGGTATAGGTCCACTTCCCCATACAAGATGGGTATGGGGGTCAATTATCACCCTAAAGATGGGTATGGGGGTCAATTATCACCCTAAAGATGGGTATAAGGGTCAACTATCACCCTCAAGATGGGTATGGGGTCCACTACCACCCACAATATGGGTATGGGTCCACTTCCCCATACAAGATGGGTATGGGGTCCACTACCACCCACAAGATGGGTATGGAGGTCTACTACCACCCAAAAGATGGGTATGGGGTCCACTACCACCCACAAGATGGGTATGGGGTCCACTACCACCAAGATGGGTATGGGGTCCACTACCCCCCACAGGATGGGTATAGGGTCCACTACCACCGACAGGATGGGTATGGGGTCCACTACCACCCACAAGATGGGTATGGGGGTCCACTACCACCCACAAGATGGGTATGGGGGTCCACTACCACCCACAAGATGGGTATGGGGGTCCACTACCACCCACAAGATGGGTATGGGGGTCCACTACCACCCACAAGATGGGTATGGGGGTCCACTACCACCCACAAGATGGGTATGGGGGTCCACTACCACCCACAGGATGGATATGGGGTCCACTACCCCCCACAGGATGGGTATGGGGTCCACTACCCCCCACAGGATGGGTATGGGGTCCACTACCCCCCACAGGATGGGTATGGGGTCCATTACCCCCCACAGGATGGGTATGGGGTCCACTACCGCAATATAAAGAATTGGAACAGACAAATATGGACTGGAGACGCAGATGTACAAGCTTAAAGCTATAGAGTCCATTAACAATGCTGGAATATTGTAACAAAAAAAGACTATACAGTAGCTAATATTAATGTGAAAATATATAAGTGAATAAATTAATGATTAATTGATAATTAACAAAGTTATCAACTTATGAAACAGATTGACAAATTTTAAGTTCCAAGTTTATTCAATATTGTGAAATTGAGAGTCTATGTAGTAACATAAACTGGTAAATCATAAATGTTGTAAGCTAAGAATCTGATGCATGTGTGTGTGTGTGTGTTTGTGGGTGTTTGTGTATTAACCTAGTTGTGCTTGTGGGGCTTGAGCTCTGCTCTTTTGGCCTGCCACTCAACCGTCAATCAACTATTTCTACTACTACTATTTCTCTCTCTCTCACTCTCCACGCCACACACACACACCCCCCAGGAAGCAGTCCATGACAGCTGACTAACTCCCAGGTACCTATTTACTGCTAGGTAACAGGGGCATAGGGTGAAAGAAACTCTGCCTATCGTTTCTCGCCAGCCCCCGGGACCGAACCCGGGCCACAGGATCACGTGTCCAGCGTACTGTCCGCTCGGCCGGCCGGCTCCCTGTGTGTGAGTGCGTGCTTGTGTGTGTGTGTGTGTGTGTGTGTGTGTGTGTGTGTGTGTGTGTGTGTGTGTGTGTGTGTGTGTGTGTGTGTGTGTGTGTGTGAATTCACCTAGTTGTGTTTTGCGGGGGTTGAGCTTTGCTCTTTCCGCCCGCCTATCAACTGTTTACTAACAATATTTGTTTTTTCCCACACCACACACACACACACACTATTGCAAGGTGATGGAAAAGATCGTGAGAAAAAACCTGGTAACACATCTGGAGAGAAGGGACTTCGTGACAAATCGCCAACATGGGTTCAGGGAGGGTAAATCTTGCCTTACAGGCTTGATAGAATTCTACGATCAGGTGACAAAGATTAAGCAAGAAAGAGAGGGCTGGGCGGACTGCATTTTCTTGGATTGTCGGAAAGCCTTTGACACAGTACCGCATAAGAGGCTGGTACATAAGCTGGAGAGACAGGCAGGTGTAGCTGGTAAGGTGCTCCAGTGGATAAGGGAGTATCTAAGCAATAGGAAGCAGAGAGTTACGGTGAGGGGTGAGACCTCCGATTGGCGTGAAGTCACCAGTGGAGTCCCACAGGGCTCTGTACTCGGTCCTATCTTGTTTCTGATATATGTAAATGATCTCCCAGAGGGTATCGATTCATTTCTCTCAATGTTTGCAGACGATGCTAAAATTATGAGAAGGATTAAAACAGAAGAGGACTGTTTGAGGCTTCAAGAAGACCTAGACAAACTGAAGGAATGGTCGAACAAATGGTTGTTAGAGTTTAACCCAACCAAATGTAATGTAATGAAGATAGGTGTAGGGAGCAGGAGGCCAGATACAAGGTATCATCTGGGAGAGGAAATTCTTCAGGAGTCAGAAAAGGAAAAAGACTTGGGGGTTGATATCACGCCAGACCTGTCTCCTGCAGCACATATCAAGCGGATAACATCAGCGGCATATGCCAGGCTGGCAAACATACGAACGGCATTCAGAAACTTGTGTAAAGAATCATTCAGAACTTTGTATGCCACATGTCAGGCCAATCCTGGAGTATGCAGCCCCAGCATGGAGTCCATATCTAGTCAAGGATAAGACTAAACTGGAAAAGGCTCAAAGGTTTGCCACCAGACTAGTACCCGAGCTGAGAGGTATGAGCTACGAGGAGAGACTACGGGAATTAAACCTCACTTCGCTGGAAGACAGAAGAGTTAGGGGGGACATGATCACCACATTCAAGTTTCTGAAGGGAATTGATATGGTAGATAAAGACAGGCTATTTAACACAAGGGGAACACGCACAAGGGGACACAGGTGGAAACTGAGTGCCCAAATGAGCCACAGAGATATTAGAAAGAACTTTTTTAGTGTCAGAGTGGTTGACAAATGGAATGCATTAGGAAGTGATGTGGTGGAGGCTGACTCCATACACAGTTTCAGATGTAGATATGATAGAGCCCGATAGGCTCAGGAATCTGTACACCTGTTGATTGACGGTTGAGAGGATCCCCACAAACGCAAATAGGTGAGTAATTAGGTGAGTACACACACACACACACACACACACACACCAGGAAGCAGCCTGTAACACCTGACTAACTCCCAAGTACCTATTTACTGCTAGGTAACAGGGGCATTCAGGGTGAAAGAAACTTTGCCCATTTGTTTCTGCCTGGTGCGGGAATCGAACCCGCGCCACAGAATTACGAGACCTGGGCGCAATCCACCAGGCTACCAGGCCCCTACTGTGCCCCTTCCCTTTTGTGTGTGTACTCACCTAATTGTGCTTGCGGGGGTTGAGCTCTGGCTCTTTAGTCCCGCCTCTCAACCGTCAATCAACTGGTGTACAGATTCCTGAGCCTACTGGGCTCTGTCATATCTGTATTTGAAACTGTATGTAGTCAGCCTCCACCACATCACTTCCTAGTGCATTCCATTTACTAACTGCTCTGACACTGAAAAAGTTCTTTCTAATGTCTCTGTGGCTCATTTGGGTACTCAGCTTCCACCTGTGTCCCCTTGTTCGCATCCCTCCAGTGTTGAATAGTTCATTCTTGTTTACCGGGTCGATTCCCCTGAGGATTTTGTAGGTTGTGATCATGTCCCCCCTTACTCTTCTGTCTTCCAGTGTCGTAAGGTGCATTTCCCGCAACCTTTCCTCATAACTCAGGTCTCTTAGTTCTGGGACTAGTCTAGTAGCATACCTTTGGACTTTTTCCAGCTTCGTCTTGTGCTTGACAAGGTACGGGCTCCATGCTGGGGCCGCATACTCCAGGATTGGTCTTACATATGTTGTGTACAAGATTCTGAATGATTCCTTACACAGGTTCCTGAACGCCGTTCTGATGTTAGCCAGCCTCGCATATGCCGCAGACGTTATTCTCTTTATGTGGGGTTCAGGAGACAGGTTTGGTGTGATATCAACTCCTAGATCTTTCTCTCTGTCTGTTTCATTGAGTACTTCATCTCCTATTCTGTATCCTGTGTCTGGCCTCCTGTTTCCACTGCCTAGTTTCATTACTTTGCATTTACTCGGGTTGAACTTCAACAGCCATTTGTTGGACTATTCACTCAGTCTATCTAGGTCATCTTGTAGCCTCGTACTATCATCCTCTGTTTCAATCCTCCTCATAATTTTTGCATTGTCGGCAAACATTGAGGGGAACGAATCTATACCCTCTGGGAGATCATTTACATATACCAGAAACAGTATAGGTCGAAGGACTGACCCCTGCGGGACTCCACTTGTAATGTCTCGCCAATCTGAGACCTCACCCCTCACACAGACTCGTTGTCTCCTGTTGCTTAGGTACTCCTGTATCCATCGGAGTACCTTCCCTTTCACTCCAGCCTGCGTCTCCAACTTTTGCACTAGCCTCTTGTGTGGCACTGTATCGAAGGCTTTCTGACAATCCAAAAATATGCAGTCTGCCCACACTTCTCTTTCTTGCCTTATTTTTGTTGCCTGGTCGTAGAATTCAAGTAACCCAGTGAGGCAGGACCTGCCATCCCTGAAACCATGTTGATGCTGTGTTACAAAGTTCCTTCGCTCCAGATGCTCCACTAGTTTTTTTCGCACAATCTTCTCCATCAGCTTGCATGATTTGCAGGTTAGGGACACAGGCCTGTAGTTCAGTGCCTCCTGTCTATCCCCTTTCTTGTATATCGGGACTACGTTAGCTGCTTTCCAAATATCTGGCAGTTCCCCTGTTGCCAGTGATTTGTTATACACTATGGAGAGTGGTAGGCACAGTTCTCCTGCTCCTTCCTTTAGAACCCAAGGGGAGATTCCATCTGGGCCTATAGCCTTTGTCACATCCAACTCTAGTAAACACTTCCTTACTTCCCCGCTGGTAATCTCAAACTCTTCCAGTGGTTCCTGGTTAGCTATTCCCACACTTACCTCTGGAATTTCTCCTTGCCCTAAGGTGAAGACCTCCTGGAATTTCTTATTCAATTCCTCACACACTTCCTTGTCATTTGTAGTGAATCCATCCGCCCCTATCCTTAATTTCATAACCTGTTCCTTTACTGTTGTTTTTCTCCTGATGTGGCTATGCAACAATTTAGTCTGAGTCTTTGTCTTGCTTGCGATGTCATTTTCGTATTGTCTTTCTGCCTCTCTTCTCATCCTGACATATTCATTCCTGGCATTCCTGTATCTTTCTCTGCTCTCCAGTGTCCTGTTATTCCTATAGTTTCTCCATGCCCTTTTACTTTGCTGCTTAGCTAGCCCACATCTCTGATTAAACCATGGGTTTCTCATCTTCATTTCTCTGTTTTCCTTTTGGACTCGGACAAACTTGTTTGCTGCGTCCTTGCACTTCTGCGTGATGTAATCCATCATATCTTGGGCCGTCTTTCCCCTGAGCTCTGTTTCCCATGCTATATCTGTTAGGAATTTTCTTATCCCCTCATAGTTTCCCTTTCGGTATGCTAACCTTTTGGTTTCGGTATCCCTCCTCGAGTTCAATAACCCTTCTTCAATCAAGTACTCAAACACCAGTACACTGTGGTCGCTCATCCCTACTGGGTCCTCAAAACCGATTTCTCTTATGTCGGAGTCGTTCAGAGTGAAGACTAGGTCGAGTCTCGCTGGTTCGTCATTGCCTCTCATCCTTGTGGGTTCTCCGACATGCTGGGTTAAAAAGTTGCTTGTCACCACCTCCAATAGTTTGGCTCTCCACGTATCCTCGCCTCCATATGGTTCCTTGATCTCCCAGTCAATCCTTCCGTGATTGAAGTCGCCCATGATGAGTAGGTGGGATCTATTTTTACAGGCAACAGAGGCTGCCCTCTCAATTATAGTGTTAAGTGCCATGTTGTTGTTTTCATACTCTTGACTGGGTCTTCTGTCATTTGGTGGAGGGTTGTATATTACTGCTACTACTATTCTTGGTCCTCCCATTGTTATGGTGCCTGCTATGTAGTGCCTGAACTCCTCACAGCCCGGGATGGCCATCTCCTTAAAACTCCATTCCTTTCTCATGAGTAGGGCCACTCCGCCTCCTCCCATACCTTCCCTCTCTTTCCTTGTTACTGTGTACTCCTGGGGAAACACGGCATTCGTTATGATTCCAGAGAGTTTTGTTTCAGTGAGTCTGATTACATCTTGGTTAACTTCTTGTGCTCTTTCCCTTAGTTCACTTGTCTTGCTTGTGATCCCATCTATGTTCGAGTACATCACCCTGAAACTGACACTCTTCTGCTTCTTTTCTGGGGGGGACCTTTGGGATCTGGGGTGAGTGGGAGCTGGGGGGGGCCTGGCACGGGGAGACTGGTGGAGGAGGGAGGGCTTGGGGGGTGGGGGAGAGGGTGGGGGTGGGGGAAAGGGGGAGAGTAAGGGGGGGGGTAAGAGGGGGAGGGTAGGGGGGGAGAGTGAGAGGGTGAGGGTTGGGGGGGAGAGTGAGAGGGGGAGGGTTGGGGGAGTGAGAGTGGGAGGATTGGGGAAGCATGGGGGGAGGAGAGGCTTTGGGGGATAGGGGAGATGGGGGGCTTGGGGGGGGGGAGAAAAGGGTGGAGGGCTTGGGGGGCGTGGGGAAAAAAGGAGGGCTGAGGTGGGTGAGGAAGAGGGGAGGGTTTAGGGGAGTGGGAGAGATTGGAAGACTTAGGTGGGGTGGGGGAGAGTGGGGGGCTTAGGGGGACAGGGGAGAAGTGAGGGCTTGGGGGTGGGAGAGACGGGAAGGCATGTGGAAGAGGGGAGGGATGTGGGAGAAGGAAGGTCCTGGGGAGAGGGGTGAGTGGGAGGAGGGGGGTGAGTGGGAGGAGGGGGGTGGGTGGGAGGAGGGTGCCCCAGGTGGGTACTTAGTGGGGGGCTGACAGGGGATGGGCAGGTTGGGTGTCTGTTGGGTAGAATGTGGGGGTGGTGCCCCAATCCCTGTGGCTGTTGCACTGTTTGCAGAGGGTTCCCCATTCCCCTCTGAGATTGTAGGGATCGGGGTTGTGGCTCCCCGATTCCTTTCGCTCTCCGTGCGCTCCTTCCTCACGTCTGCTGCCTGCTTTCTCTCTTCCCTTGTCATATCCCTCTGTAGGAATACTCTTTTGAACTTCTCTACATATGCTAGACAGCTCTTCCTTTCTAACAGTTCCTCTTTCGCGATTTTGCTCATGAATACCACCTTTATCATTCGGTCTCTGTCCTTGTTGTACTTTCCAAGCCTGAAAACCTTTTCAACATTTTGTTTAGCTCCCTCCATCCTTACCTCTTTTAGGATCTCTTTAACCATGTTTTTGTCCTTTTCTCTCCGCTCCTTTGGTCTGGTCCCTGTTTGCTCTTTAATGCCTGCTACTACTACTGCTCTTTTTCTTTCTATCAGCCGTCTAGTACATCTAGCTGCTTCCTGAGAGGAGGCCACTTCCATGGCAACTTCCTTAACTGCAGACCTAGCTTCAGGGCTCATTTTAAGCGTTTCAGCAAATGAGATCTGTATTGTGGTGGTCCCCTCCACAGTAGCATTCCCATCTCCCTGGGGTACGGTTAGTGCCTGGTATTGTGGAAGAGTCTCCTTTAGGCATCTTATCTCCACCTTTGCTGCCCTTAGATCATCTTGCAGGTTGGCTACTGTCTCCCTCATTACCCTCAGTCCTTCACTGAATTCATTCCGCATTTGCTGGAGTACTTCCTTCATCCAGTCATCCTGTTCCCCCCATCCTCTGTGTTTGTTCCAGTTGCGAATGTCCTCCTGCGTTTGCCAGCCAGAGTGTGTTTGTTTGTGTGTGTGTGTGTGTGTGTGTGTGTGTGTGTGTGTGTGTGTGTGTGTGTGTGTGTGTGTGTGTGTGTGTGTGTGTACTCACCTAGTTGTGCTTGCGGGGGTTGAGCTCTGGCTCTTTGGTCCCGCCTCTCAACCGTCAATCAACAGGTGTACAGATTCCTGAGCCTATTGGGCTCTATCATATCTACACTAGAAACTGTGTATGGAGTCAGCCTCCACCACATCACTTCCTAATGCATTCCATTTGTCAACCACTCTGACACTAAAAAAGTTCTTTCTAATATCTCTGTGGCTCATTTGGGCACTCAGTTTCCACCTGTGTCCCCTAGTGCATGTGCCCCTTGTGTTAAACAGCCTGTCTTTATCAACTCTGTCGATTCCCTTCAGAATCTTGAATGTGGTGATCATGTCCCCCCTAACTCTTCTGTCTTCCAACGAAGTGAGGTTTAATTCCCGTAGTCTCTCCTCGTAGCTCATACCTCTCAGCTCGGGTACTAGTCAGGTGGCAAACCTTTGAACCTTTTCCAGTTTAGTCTTACCCTTGACTAGATATGGACTCCATGCTGGGACTGCATACTCCAGGATTGGCCTGACATATGTGGTATACAAAGTTCTGAACGATTCTTTACACAAGTTTCTGAATGCCGTTCGTATGTTGGCCAACCTGCCATATGCCGCTGATGTTATCCTCTTGATATGTGCTGCAGGAGACAGGTCTGGCGTGATATCAACCCCCAAGTCTTTTTCTTTCTCTGACTCCTGAAAAATTTCACCTCCCAGAAAATACCTATTATCTGGCCTCCTGCTCCCTACACCTATCTTCATTACATTACATTTGGTTAGGTTAAACTCTAACAACCATTTGTTCGACCATTCCTTCAGTTTGTCTAGGTCTTCTTGAAGCCTCAAACTTTCCTCTTCTGTTTTAATCCTTCTCATAATTTTGGCATCGTCCGCAAACATTGAGAGAAATGAATCGATACCCTCCGGGAGATCATTAACATATATCAGAAACAAGATAGGACCGAGTACAGAGCCCTGTGGGACTCCACTGGTGACTTCACGCCAATCGGAGGTCTCACCCCTCACCGTAGCTCTCTGCTTCCTATTGCTTAGATACTCCCTTATCCACTGGAGCACCTTACCAGCTACACCTGCCTGTCTCTCCAGCTTATGTACCAGCCTCTTATGCGGTACTGCGTCAAAGGCTTTCCGACAATCCAAGAAAATGCATTCCGCCCAGCCCTCTCTTTCTTGCTTAATCTTTGTCACCTGATCGTAGAATTCTATCAAGCCTGTAAGGCAAGATTTATCCTCCCTGAACCCATGTTGGCGATTTGTCACGAAGTCCCTTCTCTCCAGATGTGCTACCAGGTTTTTTCTCACGATCTTCTACATCACCTTGCATGGTATACAAGTCAAGGACACTGGCCTGTAGTTCAGTGCCTCTTGCCTGTCGCCCTTTCTGTATATTGGGACCACATTTGCCGTCTTCCATATTTCTGGTAGGTCTCCCGTCTCCAGTGACTTACTATACACTATGGAGAGTGGCAAGCAAAGTGCCTCTGCACACTCTTTCAGTATCCATGGTGAGATCCCATCTGGACCAACAGCCTCGTAATTTCGTAATTTCGAACTCTTCCAAGGCCTCCTGGTTTACCTCCCTTTCTCCTAGCACAGTGGCCTCACCTTGTTCTACTGTGAAGACCTCCTGGAACCTTTTGTTGAGTTCTTCACACACCTCTCTGTCATTCTCTGTATACCTGTCCTCGCCTGTTCGAAGTTTCAATACCTGTTCTTTCACTGTTGTTTTCCTTCTGTTGTGACTGTGGAGTAGCTTTGGTTCGGTCTTGGCTTTGTTTGCTATATCATTTTCAAAATTTTTCTCTGCTTCTCTTCTCACCCTGACGTACTCATTCCTGGTTCTCTGGTATCTCTCTCTGCTTTCTGGTGTTCTGTTATTCCGGAAGTTCCTCCACGCCCTTTTGTTCAGTTTCTTCGCTTCCATACATGCCCTATTATACCTTGAATTCTTCTTTTGCTTCTCGGATTTTTCCCTTTGGGTTGGGATGAACCTGTTTACTGCCTCCTGATACTTTTGGGTAACATAGTCCATCATACCTTGTACAGACCTATCTCTGAGGTCTGTGTCCCAAGGTATTTCACTTAGGAAACTTCTCATCTGTTCATAATTCCCCTTTCGGTATGCCAGCCTTCTGATTCCTAGTTCTTTTTTGGGGGGAGATAATTCCTAGCTCTACCAGGTACTCAAAGTTCAATACACTCTGGTCACTCATTCCCAAGGGCGCTTCCATCTTGACTTCCCTTTAATAAAATTCTACGATCAGGTGACAAAGATTAAGCAAGAAAGAGAAGGATGGGTGGACTGCATTTTTTTTGACTGTCGGAAAGCCTTTGACACAGTACCCCATAAAAGGCTGATGCATAAGCTGGAGAAACAGGCAGGAATAACTGGTAGGGCGCTCCAGTGGATAAGGGAGTACCTAAGCAATAGGAAGCAGAGTTACAGTGAGGCGTCAGACCTCAGATTGGCGTGAAGTCACCAGTGGAGTCCTACAGAGCTCTGTACTCGGATCTATCCTGTTTCTGATATACATAAATGATCTCCCAGAGGGTATAAACTCATTCCTCTCAATGTTTGCTGACGACGCCAAAATTATGAGAAGGATTAAGACAGAGGAGGACAGCTTGAGGCTTCAAGAAGACCTAGACAAGCTGCAGGAATGGTCGAACAAATGGTTGTTAGAGTTTAACCCAAGCAAATGTAATGTAATGAAGTTAGGGGTAGGAAGCAGGAGACCAGATACAAGGTATCATTTGGGAGATGAAATACTTCAGGAGTCAGAGAGAGAGAAAGACCTGGGGGTTGATATCACGCCAGACCTGTCCCCTGAAGCTCATATCAAGAGGATAACATCAGCGGCATATGCCAGCTTGGCTAACATAAGAACGGCCTTTAGAAACTTGTGTAAGGAATCTTTCAGAACATTATGTACCACATATGTCAGACCAATCCTTGAGTATGCGGCTCCAGCATGGAGTCCATATCTAGTTAAACATAAAACTAAACTGGAAAAGGTTCAAAGGTTTGCCACCAGACTAGTACCCGAGCTGAGAGGTATGAGCTACGAGGAGAGACTACGGGAATTAAACCTCACTTCGTTGGAAGACAGAAGAGTTAGGGGGGACATGATCACCACATTCAAGATTCTGGAGGGAATTGGTAGGGTAGATAAAAACAGGCTATTTAACACAAGGGGCACACACACACAAGGGGACACAGGTGGAAACTGAGTGCCCAAATGAGCCACAGAGATATTAGAAAGAACTTTTTTAGTGTCAGAGTGGTTGACAAATGGAATGCATTAGGAAGTGATGTGGTGGATGTTGGAAATTTCCAACACTAATAAACTACTATTGTATTATAATAAATCATCATCATTATATACTAGTTACAGTAGTTAATAATTTCACTAATGGTAGTGTAAACATAAATTAAACCATTTCATCTGCGTATTAGTGCTAGAATTCTCATGAAATCGAGTAGCAACATTGCGTCAGATAATGTCTAGTTAGACACGTTTATTACCAATGTGTTAGAGAATTGAATGTGGTTCTCTAAAATTATCAGTATTCCGTGTAATAATTACCTATGGATAATATGACTCCCGATAATCTAAAACTGAGAGTTATTAACTGAAATTGTTATCAAGTAGCAGTTTTATCTGTTACGTGCGAATGCTATGGAGAACAAAAATCATCTCCATTTCTCGTTTAAGACCATTAAACGAGAATATGATAATATTTAAGTCCCTATAATTGCAACCCAGTTCTCATTAACGTATTACATCCATAATTGCGCGGAAAAGAATTATTCGTGATTAATAATTTCTGTGGTGAATGCGAGAGACGGTTTGAGGGAAGGCGGAGACGCCATTGGACACGAGGCATCCCTGGTGTGAAGAGTGGCGAGACACGTGGTAGTAACTGGGGAGTTTTTATCGACAAGAATTACGTTGATACCCGGTAAAGAATTAACTATTACCTATTCACGTGTTCTATAGTGCCCAGCCAGTTAATAACGCATCAAGAATTGAAGCCACGACCCGTAATTACACGTACACAGCAGTGGACGCCTGGGACTGGCTGACGCGGTTTCGGCAGACCTCAGTATTTGATATGCTCATGTTAAGTATACCATTCTCGTCACAAGGTATTTACCTTAGGAAGCTTCTCATCTCCTCATAATTTCCTTTTCGGTATGCCAGCCTTTTGCTATGCCATAGTTCATTTTTGGTGGAGATAATTCCTAGCTCTACCAGGTACTCAAAGTTTAATACACTGTGATCACTCATTCCCAAGGGTGCTTCCATCTAGACTTCCCTTATATACCATTCATTTAGGGTAAATATCAAATCAAGCATTGCTGGTTTATCTTTTCCTCTTATTCATGTTGGTTCCTTGATGTGCTTGCTTAGAAGGTTTCTTGTTGCCACGTCCAGCAGCTTAGCTCTCCATGTTTCTGGTCCTCCATGCGGGTCTCTGTTCTCCCAATCTATCTTCCCATGATTGAAGTCTCTCATGATTAGTAGTCCAGATCCATTCCTGTTAGCAACAGAAGCTGCTCTCTCTATTATGTTAATGGTGGCCATGTTGTTTCTATCATATTCCTGTCTGGATCTTCTCTCATTTGGTGATGAATTATATATGACTACGACTATAACTTTTTGCCCTCCAGTTGTTATTGTACCTGTTATGTAGTTATTGAAACCTTTACATCCCTGAACAACCATCTCCTCAAAATCCCAGCCTTTTCTTACCAGCAGGGCTACATTACCACCACCACCTCTTCCTTCTCTCTCTTTCCTCATAACATAATAGTCTTGTGGGAACACTGCATTTGTTATGGTTTTCGTTAGCTTTGTCTCTGTGAGAGCTATTATGTCTGGGTTTTCCTCTAGCACCCATTCTCCAAGTTCACTTGCTTTATTTGTAATTCTGTCTATGTTATTGTACATTGCCTTGAGGCTTACTTTCTTCTGTCCCTTCTCAAATCTTCTCCTTGGTGAGTGTTCTGCTGTTGGGGGAAGCTGTTCCATGGGTGTGAGGACCTGTGAGGTGGATAACAGGGTTGTAGAGGATACTGGGATGAGGGTGGGGGGTCAAGTGAAGGGGGAGGGACAGAGAGGGTATGGGGTGAAAGTGGAGGGAGGACAGGAAGGAAAGGGGGGGAGGTGGGACTCGGTGGGAGGGTTAGAGGGGTGGGGATTGGGTGTGGGGGGAGGGAGATTTTGCTGGGTATTTGAGTGGGGGCAGGGAGGATTTGGGGTAGGGGGATTTTCTATGCAGAGGAGGGTAGTGGGGTTGCCCTTCCCATTGATGTTACTGGGTAGCTGGTTGTGGGTTCCCCCTCGCCTCTGGGGGTGATGTATTTGAAGCTGTGATTTCCTGGTTTTCCCCTCTCACCCTGCGCTTCTTCCTGGCTTCTGCTGCCATGGCGCTCTCCTCCCTCGTCATGTCCCTCTGGAGTAAAACTTTTTTTAATTCTCCCACATGTTGCAGGTGGCTTTTCTTTGTTAGAATCATCTCCTTTGTGTTCTCGTTTGCAAACACTATCTTTAACATACGGTCTCGGTCATTTTTGTACCAGCCTAGCTTGAAAACCTTCTCAATGCTATGCTCAGCCCCTTCCATGTCTAGTGCCTTCAGTATTTCATTCACTGCCGCTTTGTCCTTATCATTCCACTCTTTCCTATTAGAGCCTTCCTGCTCTTTAATACCCACATCTACCACTGATCTCTACCATTTCCTGCATCTCACTCTTGATGTCCTCCAGAAACTGGGCAAACATTTCCTTCATTTCGTCACCTGAACTTTTCCCTGTTTCCCTGTTACCTCTGGCTGTCATGCTTGACCCTGTTCCTAGTTGTGCCGTGATAGGATTTGTCAGAAGGGCAGAGTGGGGGTGGGGGGGGGGAGAGAGAGAGAGAGAGAGAGAGAGAGAGAGAGAGAGAGAGAGAGAGAGAGAGAGAGAGAGAGAGAGAGAGAGAGAGAGAGAGAGAGAGAGAGAGAGAGAGAGAGAGAGAGAGAGAGTGGGAGAGGGAGAGTGAGAGAGTGGGGAGGGGTGAGAAAGAGAGAGAGAGAGAGTGTGTGTAAGGGGGATGCAGGGGACTGGTTAGAGATGGCAACCAGGTCAGATGGGGGGTAAGAGAGGGGGTGGAGTATAGTGAGGTCTTATCTCCTTTGGTAAAAGGTGGTAATCCTTTCTTCCCTGACTGAACATTTGTGTGCGTTATATGTTTGTGTTTGTTTTTGCGTGTGTGTGCGTGCATACAATATATATGTATTTTGAATATATATGATATCCTGAACAAGAATTTGATAATATTTTACCTCTGTACACCTGATTAATTGACCAGAGAGGGGTACCTACCAGACAGCCTCCTGCTCATACAACTAGATGAGTTATGACGATGTACAGATGTCGATGGTGATCCGTTGTCGCCTCCCACTTGGTGATTCACTAAGTTCTAGTAGATTGATGATGGCGGTTCTTCTCTATCTACACAAAGCTCTGGAGTCAGTCACTGTCTCGTTGTGTTACAGTTCACTAATTTACTGTACCACTGATCACAATCACCACCCAACAAACACAATTAGGCAGTTCCACGGTGTGGGGGGTTTTCTTTTTTTTGCTTTCACGACTGCAATGCGTACGTCGCCAATGTACATGTGACAGACGCTTCACGAAGCTGTCGGAATTTGCAGAATAGAAAACACGAGAGCAACCGTACAGGGCCTGGGAGCAAGATCGAGTTAGAGTCCTTGAGGGTCTCTTCAAAGACTAGCCTCACCTGGTCCTGCTCCACGTTGATCTTTGGAATCTCCTCAATGATTTAACACTTTAAGGGACTCCTAGGGTCCTCGTCATATTTTTAGTTTAGTGAATAATAGGCAACTCGGTGTTGAAGAGACTAGAGCTGAAGGCTTCAGTATTTGATTGGCAGTATTCAGAAGTGGTTCAATGGAAACACCGCATAAAGCTTAACAGTAGTTTATTTACTAACTTAACCACTAATACACAGGGTGCTTGATTTACTTTAGATATTAGTCGTATTAGCGAGACTCTTGATGTCTGGCTAAACGACTCGTATCCACTCGTGGAGAAACACCTAACTTAACACAGTTGACAGCCAATCATTAACACGGCAACCGAACTGCCGGTATGCAAAGGGATCACAAGAGTTCCAACCGGATATTCGGTACTGATGATATGCAATAAATGAACAAATACACTGTCAATGGGACAGGCAATAACATGCACAATAATATTCTCCCACAATACCTAAATGTGTGGTGTATGTGAAGCTCACATTCACAGACTAGTGAAATGCACTGATACCACACAGATAAACACACATTCACCGTCGATTCACCTATAACCTGTGACAGGTATGAAAAGGTGAGAACTGTGGTTGATACCTCAGATCAACACAGACACAATAAAACAATGACAAGATCTTGTACTTACAGATAGGGTACCTTTCCTTACTCACTCACTCGGGCACATTTATACAAACACTCGTTGGTGGCCTGACAGCTGGTTTTGCTCGTAGACGCGGAGGGTACTTGCAGTAGGGCGGACTGTATGCTTAACAGACAGACACACGCACACACACTGGCACTGGCGATGAGTAAGGTGGTGACATCACATAGTAGTGTGATCAGCGGCAGGCGCCTCGAGGTACTGAGGTACTGGGGTACTGAGGTACACGCTCGGGATGAGTGGCGGCTGTGGTACCATGCAGGTACACTTGTGGAAAAGTCACACACAGGTTACTTAGGCGGCGGCACTGCCTTAGTTCACTCTAACTCACTCACAACGATCTTTGTCACCAGGGGTTACCTGATACCAGTCTGTTTTGCTCTGGAGATTTGTCACTTTAGGCTTCTGAATAATATATTCACACTCGTGATTCTGGGCGAGTGTATAGTATAATCATCAGACGCTGAGTTAACTTGACGGTGAGGAAAAGACGGTGTTCAGTCTATTGGCCGATAGATAGAACAGACCCGTCCTCTGGGTTTGGTGTCCCTCACTTGAATGCTTTTGCAAGGGGTGCCGGGCATCTCGTGGCACCCAGCACATAAGAGTTACAATTTGACCAATAGCATTGCAGCAAATGGGCGGGAACCAATCATATTAGCTCGTTCGATGAGCAGTAGCAGGAGTGACGTCATGAACCAGTCACGAACACGTCATAGCTGTTATTTGCCATCGCGCCGGTTGACCCCAGAAGTCAGACGCTGCTAGCGTCTCCCCTCTGTTCTCACGCTCCACCACCGATGTACTCATTGACCCTTTGGTGGCAAGTATGCTTAATTCCCTGTATCTACTTCGTGCCTGGACATACGGCGGCCTCCATATTATGAAAGTGTTCCTGGTTAAGTGGGCATTCTGGAGATACCCAACATGCCAGGTCACTATCCAGGGTTAACAGAAATAGGACCTTGTGCACAAGATCGGTGCACTGTGCACAGCAATGAGCCATTCAAGTCAGCTGTGGGAGAATCTTGAGAGACACTCTCACACACAGCGGGTAGTCCCACGCTGGCTGTCATATCAGGTCGCTCCACGCAGTTCTCCACACTGTATATGCACCGGTGGTGCCACTAGCTCCAGTTTGGTTTCTTCACACTATCGCTAGCGATATGACTATGCTATGTTGCACCCTGCTAGATACACACTGCGAGAGGCCAAATACTATGATCTAGCCTCTATACTCCTTCAATGGCCCGAGAAATTGACGAATTTCCGCGGACCACACTAATGGTGTGTGTCTCCTACCGGCGGCGGCTTACAACTGTGTGTGTGTGTGTGTGTGTGTGTGTGTGTGTGTGTGTGTGTGTGTGTGTGTGTGTGTGTGTGTGTGTGTGTTTGTGTGTGTGTGTGTGTATTCACCTAATTGTGCTTGCGGGGGGTTGAGCTCTGGCTCTTTGGTCCCACTTCTCAACCGCCAATCAACTGATGTACAGATTCCTGAGCCTACTGGGCTCTGTCATATCTACATATGAGACTGTGTATGGATTCAGCCTCCACCACATCACTTCCCAGTGCATTCCATTTATCAGCTACTCTGACACCGAAAAAGTTCTTTCTAATATCTCTGTGGCTCATTTGGGTACTCAGCTTCCACCTGTGTCCCCTTGTGTGTGCCACCTGTGTCCCCTTGTGTGTGCCACCTGTGTTAAATAATCCATCCTTGTCTACCGTGTCCATTCCCCTGAGAATTTTGTATGTGGTGATCATGTCTCCCCTAGTTCCTCTGTCTTCCAGCGACGTGAGGTGCAGTTCACATAGTCTGTCCTCATAACTCATGCCTTTTAGTTCTGGGACTAGCCTAGTGGCATACCTATGAACTTTTTCCAGCTTCATCTTGTGCTTGACTAGATACGGACTCCATGCTGGGGCTGCATGCTCCAGGACTGGCCTTACATATGTGGTATACAAGGTTCTGAAGGATTCCTTACACAGGTTTCTGAAAGCAGTTCTGATGTTACACAGCCACGCATAGGCCGCTGATTTTATTATTTTGATGTGGGCTTCAGGAGACAGGTTTGGCGTGATATCAACTCCCAGATCTTTCTCTCTGTCCGTTTCGTGAAGGACTTCATCTCCCATTCGGTATCCAGTGACTGGCCTCCTAGTTCCTCCCCCTAGTTTTATTACCTTACATTTACTTGGGTTGAACTTTAGTAGCCATTTGTCGGACCATTCCTTCAGTTTGTCTAGGTCATCTTGTAGCCTCATACTATCCTCCTTTGTCCTGATCCTCCTCATAATTTTTGCGTTATCAGCAAACATCAAGAGGAACGAGTCAATTCCTTCTGGGAGATCATTTACGTATATCAGAAACAGTATAGGTCCAAGAACTGGTCCCTGTACTCACCTAATAACTGTGGGACTCCACTGGTGACTCCACGCCACTCCGAAACCTCGCCCCTCACGGTGACTCGCTGTGTCCTGTTGCTTAGGTACTCTCTTATCCAGTGGAGTACCTTCCCTTTCACTCCTGCCTGCATCTCCAGTTTGTGCACTAGTCTTATATGTGGAACTGTGTCAACAGCTTTCTGGCAGTTCAGAAATATGCAGTCTGCCCAACCCTCTTTCTCTTGCCTGATTTTTATTGCCTGGTTATAGAACTCAATTAATTCTGTTAGGCATGATTTGCCATCTCTGAAACCATGTTGATGTTGTGGTACAAAGTTATTTTCTCCAGATGTTCCACTAGCTTTTTTCGCACAATCTTTTCCATCATCTTGCATGGAATGCAAGTTATGGACACTGGCCTGTAGTTCAGTGCCTCCTGCCTATCACCCTTCTTGTATATTGGGACTATATTGGCTGTCATCCAAATTTTTGGCAGTTCACCTGTTATCAGTGACTTGTTGTACACCATGGAGAGTGGTAGGCACAGAGCATCTGCTCTTTCCTTTAGAATCCATGGTGAGATTCCATCTGGGTCTATAGCCTTTGTCATGTCCAAATCTAGCAGATGCTTCCTCATCTCCCCACTGGCAATCACAAACTCCTCTAGTGATGTCTGGGTTGATGTTCCCTCCTTATCTCTGGGACTTCTCCTTGCTCTGAGGTGAAGACTGCCTGGAATTTCTTATTGAGTTCCTCGCACACTTCCTTGTCATTTGTAGCGAATCTTTCTGCCCCTATCCTCAGTTTTATTACCTGTTCCATCATTGTCGTTTTCCTCCTGATGTGGCTATGCAGCAGTTTGGGTTGAGTCTTTGTCTTGTTCGCTATGTCATTTTCATATTGCCTCTCTACTTCTCTTCTCACCCTGACGTATTCATTCCTGGCACTCTGGTATCTTTCTCTGCTCTCTAGTGTTCTGTTGTTTCTATAGTTTCTTCACGCCCTTGTACTTAACTGCTTTGCTAGCTTGCAACTCTGATTAAACCATGGGCTTTTCATCTCTATTTCATTTTTTTCCTTTTGGACTGGGACGAACTTGTCTGCTGCCGCCTTACACTTCTGTGTAATGTAGTCCATCATGTCTTGAACCGTTTTTCCTCTGAGCTCTGTTTCCCAAGCTATTTCAGTTAGGAATTTTCTCATCTCATAGTTTCTCTTCCGGAATGCCGGCCTCTTGTTTTCTGGTCCCTTCCTTGAGTACATTAACCCTTCTTCGACCAGATATTCAAACAGTACACTGTGATCACTCATACCCACGGGGGCTTCCAGACCGATTTCCCTTATGTCTGAATCGTTCAGAGTGAAAGCTAGGTCGAGTTTTGCTGGTTCATCATTGCCTCTCATTCTCGTGGGACCCTTGACATGCTGACTTAAAAAGTTTCTAGTCGTCACCTCTAACAGTTTCGCTCCCCATGTTTCCTCACCTCCATGTGGTTCTCTGTTTTCCCAGTTTATCCTTCCATGATTAAAGTCCCCCATGATGAACAGATGGGATCGGTTTCTACAGGCAGCAGCGACTGCTCTCTCCATGATAATGTTAACTGCCATGTTGTTTCTGTCACACTCTTGCCTGGGTCTTCTTTCATTTGGTGGTGAGTTATATATTACTACTACTACTACTCTTGGTCCACCCATCGTCATGGGTCCTGTTATGAAGTCTCTGAACCCTTCGCAGCCCGGAACAACCATCTCCTCGAAACTCAATTCCTTTCTCATCAGTAAAGCCACTCCGCCTCCTCCCCTTCCTTCCCTCTCTTTCGTTATTACAGTATAGACCTCGGTAAACACATCATTCCTTATGATTCCTGAGAGTTTGTGTGTGTGTATGTGTGTACTCACCTATTTGTACTCATCTATTTGTGCTTGCAGGATCGAGTATTGACTCTTGGATCCCGCCTTTCCAGCTATCGGTTGTTTACAGCAATGACTCCTGTCCCATTTCCCTATCATACCTAGTTTTAAAAGTATGAATAGTATTTGCTTCCACAACCTGTTCCCCAAGTGCATTCCATTTTTCCACTACTCTCACGATAAAAGAAAACTTCCTAACATCTCTGTGACTCATCTGAGTTTCCAGTTTTCACCCATGTCCCCTCGTCTGTTATTATTATGTGTGAACATTTCATCTATTTCCACTTTGTCAATTCCCCTGAGTATTTTGTATGTCCCTATCATATCTCCTCTCTCCCTTCTTTTCTCTAGTGTTGTAAGGTTCAGTTCCTTCAGACGCTCTTCACATCCCATCCCTCGTAACTCTGGGACAAGCCTCGTCGCAAAGCTCTGAACCTTCTCCAGTTTCTTTATGTGTTTCTTCAGGTGGGGGCTCCATTATGATGCGGCATACTCTAAGACGGGTCTCACGTAGGCAGTGTAAAGCGCCCTAAAAGCCTCCTCATTTAGGTTTCTGAATGAAGTTAATTCTCTACACTAGCTAATTTTCGCTAGTGTAGAGTACGCTGCTGTCGTTATCCTATTTATATGTGCCTCAGGAGTTAGATTAGATGTCACATCCACTCCCAGGTCTCTTTCTCGAATCGTTACAGGTAGGCTGTTCCCATTCATTGTGTACTGTCCCTTTGGTCTCCTGTCACCTGATCCCATTTCCAACCCTTTACATTTACTTGTGTTAAACTCCAGTAGCCATTTCCCTGACCACCTCTGCAACCTGTTTAAGTTCTCGTGGAGGATCCTACAATCCTCGTCTGTCGCAACTCTTCTCATTAATTTTGCGTCATCCCCAAACATTGACATGTATGATTCCACTCCTGTAAACATATAATTTACGTAAATTAGAAAGAGGATTGGTCCCAGCACCGATCCTTGAGGTACTCCACTTGTTACTGTTCGCCAGTCCGACTTCTCGCCCCTTACCATTACCCTCTGGCTACCTGTTAGGTAGTTCTTCACCCATACTAGGGCCTTTCCGCTTACTCCTGCCTACCTCTCAAGTTTGTATAGCAATCTCATGTGCGGTAGTGTATCAAAGGCCTTTTGGCAGTCAAGAAATATGCAGTCTGCCCAGCCTTCTCTGTCCTGCCTTATCCTTGTTACTTTATCATAGAATTCTAAAAGGTTTGTTAGGCATGATTTCCCTGTCCAGAACCCATGTTGGTGCTTGTTTACAAACCCAATGCTCTCCAGGTGCTCAACAAGTCTTAGCCTAATTATTCTTTCAAGTATTTTGCAGGGGATGCTTGTCAGTGATACGGGTCTGTAGTTAAGTGCCTCCTCCCTATCACCTTTTTTGAAAATCGGTACGACATTTGCCTACTTCCAGCAACTGGGCAATTCTCCCGACATAAGTGACTCATTAAAGATCATTGCCAGAGGCACGCTGAGAGCCTGCGCTGCCTCTTTAAGTATCCACGGTGATACTTAGTCTGGTCCAACAGCTTTATTTGCATCCAGTGTTGTCAACTGTTTCATTACCTCCTCTGCTGTCACCTCTATATCTGATAATCTTTCATCTTGGGTAATCGCTTCTAACAATGGGAGCTGCTCAGGCTCGGTTGTGAACACTCCATGGAATTTTGCATTCAGTACCTCACAGATTTCCTTGTCGCTTTCTGTATATGCCCCTTCTGTTTTTCTCAGTCTTGTCAGTTGGTCATTTACCGACATCTTCCTTCTTATATGGCTATGTAGTAATTTAGGTTGTTTTTTCGCTTTGGCTGCAATATCATTCTCATAATTTCTTTCCGACACTCGTCTTATGTTAATGTAATCATTCCTAGCTCTGTTACATCTAATCCTGTTGTCCTCTGTTTTTTGTCTTCTGTACTTCCTCCACTCCCTCCTGCTTCTCACCTTTGCTTCCTGACACTGTCTATTAAACCATGGGTTATTATATTCCCTCCTGCTTTTTTCCTTTATTGTTGGAATAAATCTCTCTTCAGCACTCCTTGCATTTCAATATGACTTGGTTCATCATACCTTGCACTGTTTTTCCTCTAAGTTCTTCCTCCCACTGCACTTCTCCCAGGTAGTCCCTTATCCTTCTGTAGTCCCCTTTTCTGTAATCAAGTCTCCTTTCCCGGACCTCTTGTCCTTTGGTCACAATTTTAAGCTTCATCTTGTAGTCAAAGACTAGGACACAATGGTCACTAGCTCCTAGTGGTATTTCATGTTCCAACTGCCCGATGTCTTCTACATTCTGGGTGAAAATGAGATCTAATAGGCTGGGTGTATCCCCTCCTCTTTCCCTAGTATCTTCTTTCACATGCTATGTTAGGAAATTCCTGTCAATAACGTCTACCAGCTTCGCTCCCCAGGTCTCCTCCCCGCCATGGGGATTCCTCGTTTCCCAATCTATCTCTCCGTGATTTAGGTCCCCCATGACCAGCAGCTTCGCTCTCATTCTATGCGCTATAGTTGCTGTTCTCTGCAGTTCATCTATACATGTCTTGTTGCTGTCCTCATACTCCTGTCTGGGCCTTCTACTGTTTGGTGGGGGATTGTAGAGTATCAAGATTACAATCTTCTTCCCATCCACTGTCAGAGTTCCATGTATGAAGCTCGTGCTTTCATTGGTACCCGGATTTTCCAGCTCATCAAATTTCCATTTCCGCTTTATTAGGAGTGCCACTCCTCCTCCCTGTCTCTGTGTCCTTTCTTTTCTTATCACCTGGTACCCCTCTGGAAAGATTGCATCCGAGATCATGCCATTTATTTTAGTTTCCACTATTGCCACTATGTCTGGGTCTGCCTCACTAACTCTTTCTTTTATCTCTTCTGCTTTATTGGCTACCCAATCAGCATTGGTCTACCAAACCTTGAGACTCTTCTTGGAAACTCGGGTGTCAGAATTCCCCCTTTCACCGGGGGTCTGGGGGGAACTGGGGGGTGTCTGGGGGCGAGTGGGGGCTGTGGGGGTGAATGGGGGGGGTGCTAGGGGGGTGCCTGGGAGTGCCTCGTAGGCGAATGGGGTCTGGGCATCTAAGGGGGTAGGAAGGGCATAATGGGTCTGAAAGTTAGGGGTCTGAATAGCATAGGGGGGGGTTAAGAAATAGAGTGAGACTGAGAGTCAGAAAGAGGTTGAGAGGTTGGGGGGGAGAGGGATATTGAGGGCAGAGGGCTGAGAGGAGAATGGAGCATGGGTGCTGGGAGTGGAAGAGAGGGTGTATTAGTTAGGGGGGAATCGGGGGTAGGTGGGGGTTTTGGGGTAGAAGGGGGAAGAGGGAGATGGGGGAAGGTGTTAGGGGGTCACAAGGTGAGGGGGTTAAATGTGGGCTGGAGGTGCATAGGAGGGGTGAGGGTTGGGTGGGGTTTGGGGGGTGAGTGGAAGAGGGGTGCAATGGAAGCTGGGATGGAGTAGATGGAATTGAAGTCAATGGGGTAGAAGGGGTAGGGGAGTAGGAAGGGGTAGTAGGGGAGGGGGGATGGGAAGGTGGGTTTGGGGAGGGCATGGCCTGACCCACTGGGGTCGTTGACAGGTGTGATGTAGCAGGGGCAGGAGAATCGTTGGGGAGGTGCAAATGTGGAAGGGACAAGGGGGGTTTGGGGGGCTGAGGCAGGGGGGAGGTATAGGAGGGCTGAGTTGGGGAGGATGCGACCTGGGATGTGACCTGAGAGGTGTCCTGGGATGTGACCTGGGAGGTGACCTGGGAGGTAAGACTACCTGAGAGGCTAGTTCGGTGTCGTTGTTGCCATCTATTCTTGTGGGCTATTTGCTCATCTTTCGTCGTAAACCTCTCTATAAACACATTGTAATGGGTTTCACTTCCTCTGAGTAAATGCTTGTTCCTCATTATGTACTCAACAGCCTCCTCATTGGAGAATTGCACCAGAACAGGTCTATTCCTGGTACAATTGGAAGGTCCAACCCGGCGGCTGATATCCACCTCGTGTTCTGCCATTCCTGCTCCAATACATCTCAATATCTCATGCAATTCATATTTTTCCGTCTCTATTCTCTCTTTTCTTGTTGGTGCCCCAAATTCGAATAATCCATGTATTATAATAGACCGTCTCCTCAGTAATTCATTGTCATGCTGGTAGCCTGTCCCCTGGGGATTCTCGATCCCAACCGCAGACACTAACCCATCCCCCACTAATCCTCTGTCCTTAGCCATGCTGTTAATCCTTCCTAATTCGTTTGTGATCCGAGCACATTCCCTCTCCCAGTCCTCTTCCCTTCCCAATCTCTTCCTGAATATAGTGCATAAGTTCTTGTTTCTGCCTCTCTACCGCATGTGTGTGTGTGAGTGTACTCACCTATTTATACTCACCTGTTTGTGCTTGCGGGGGTTGAGCTTTGGCTCTTTGGTCCCGCTTCTCAATTGCCAATCAACTGGTGTATAGATTCCCGAGCCTACTGGGCTCTATCATATCTACATTTAGAACTGTGTATGGAGTCAGCCTCCACCACATCTCTGCCTAATGCATTCCATCTGTTAAATACTCTGACACTGAAAAAGGTCTTTCAAACGTCCCTGTGGCTCATTTGGGTACTCAGTTTCCACCTGTGTCTCCTTGTTCGTGTACCGCCAGTGTTGAATAGTTTATTCTTGTCTACCCTGTCAATTCCCCTGAGGATTTTGTAGGTAGTGATCATGTCTCCCCTCACTCTTCTGTCTTCCAGTGTCGTAAGGTGCATTACCCGCAGTCTTTCCTCGTAACTCATGCCTCTTAGTTCTGGGACCAGTCTAGTGGCATACCTCTGAACTTTTTCCTGTTTCGTCTTGTGCTTGACAAGGTGCGGGCTCCATGCTGGGGCCGCATACTCCAGGATTGGTCTTATGTATGTGGTGTACAAGATTCTAAACGATTCCTTACACAGGTTCCTGAACGCTGTTCTGATGTTAGCCAGCCTCGCATATGCCGCAGACGTAATTCTTTTTATGTGGGCTACAGGAGACAGGTTTGGTGTAATATCAATTCCTAGATTATTCTCTCTTTCCGTTTCATTAAGTACTTCATCTCCTATTTTGTATGTTGTGTCTGGCCTCTTGTTTCCACCGCCTAGTTTCATTACTTTGCATTTACTCGGGTTAAACTTTAACAGCCATTTGTTGGACCATTCATTCAGTCTGTCAAGGTCGTCCTGTAGCCTCCTACTATCATCCTCTGTTTCAATCCTCCTCATAATTTTTGCATCATCAGCAAACATTGAGAGAAACGATTCTATACCCTCTGGGAGATCATTTACATATATCAGAAACAGTATTGGTCCAAGGACTGACCCCTGCGGGACTCCACTTGTGACGTCACGCCAATCCGAGACCTCACCCCTCACAGTGACTCGTTGTTTTCTGTTACTTAGGTACTCCCGTATCCAACGGAGTACCTTCCCTTTCACTCCAGCCTGCATCTCCAGCTTTCTCACTAGCCTCTTGTGTGGTACTGTATCAAAGGCTTTTTAACAATCCAAAAATATGCAGTCTGCCACCCCTCTCTTTCTTCCCTGATTTTTGTTGCCTGGTCGTAAAATTCAATTAGCCCTGTAAGGCAGGACCTGCCATCCCTGAACTGTGTTGATGCTGTGTTACAAAGTTCTTTCGCTCCAGATGTTCCACTAGCTTTCTTCGCACAATCTTCTCCATCAGCTTGCATGGTATGCAGGTTATGGACACTGGCCTGTAGTACAGTGCATCCTGCCTATCCCCTTTCTTGAGTATTGGAACTACATTAGCTGCCTTCCAAATATCTGGCAGTTCCCCTTGTGGGTGTTTTCTATTTTGCTTTCCCGACTGTGATACGTACGTCGACAATATACATGTGGCAGACGCTTTACGAAGCTGTCGGAATCAGCAGAGAAAATACGAGAGCAACCGTACAGGGCCTGGGAGCAAGGTCGAGTTAAAGTCCTTGAGGGTCTCTTCTCAGACTAGCCTCACCTGGTCCTGGTCCACGTTGATCGTAGGAATCTCCTCAATGCTTGAAACACTTTAAGGGACTCCTAGGGTCCTCATCACATTTATAGTTTAGTGAATTAGGCAACTCGGTGTTGGAGACACCTGGAGCTGAAGGCTTGAGTAAATAGTTGGCAGTATTCAGAAGTGGTTCAATGGTAACACCGCATAAAGCTTAACAGTAGTTTATTTACTAACTTAACCACTAACACAAAAGGTGCTTGATTTACTTTAGACTGGCGTCAGAAAGGCTATGGTTGCATTAGCGAAACTCTTGACATCCGGCTAATCGACTTGGATCCACTCGTGGAGTAACACCTAATTTAACACAATTGACAGCTAATCATTAGCACGGCAAACCTAACTGCCGGTATGCAAAGGGATCACAAGAGTTCCAACCGGATACTCGGGTAATGATGATATACAATAAAACACAACTACACTGTCAATGAGACAGGCAATAACATGCACAATAATAATGTCACACAATAACTAAATGTGTGGTATATGTGAAGCTCACATTCACAGACGAGCTAAATGTCGTGATACCACACAGATAAACAAGCATACACCGTCGGGGTGTCTTCACCTATACATGTGTCATGTATGAGAAGGTGAGAACTGTGGTTGATACCTCAGATCAACACAGACACAATAAAACAATGACAAGATCTTGTACTTACAGATAGGGTACCTCTCTTATTCACTCACTCACTCACTCAGGCACATTTATGCAAGAACCCGTAGGTGGCCTGATAGCTGGTTTCTTCAGTATGACGTGAGACCATTGACGACAGGCTTCCCCACAAACCTTACTTGACACGGGGGTACTCACAGGAGGGCGTGGTGTCTGTCTAACCGACACACGCACACTTATATAGTACTGGCGGTGAGTAAGGTGGTGACATCACTTAGTGTGAGGCAGGAAAGCTCCTGGCTAATGGCTCGAGGTACCGAGGTACTGAGGTACTAGCAACACGCTCAGGATAGTGGCTGCTGGCGGCTGCAGGTTATATGGTACCATGTGGTACACTGTGGTAAAAGTCACACACAGGTTACTTAGGCAGTGGCACTCCTTAGTTCACTCTAGGTCACTCACAACGATCTGAGTTTGTCACCAGGGATTACCTGATACCAGTCTGTTTCGCTCTGGTGATTTGTCACTTCACAATATGCTTCTAAACAATATAGTCATGATCGCGATTCAGGACGAGCGTTGGTATATCGAAAAGACGCTGAGTTTAACTTGACGGTGATGAATGGACGGTGTTCAGTCTATTGGCCGATAGACAGAACAGGACACGTCCTCTATGTAAGGGCTTCCTCACGTGAATGCTCTTGCCAGCGGCTGTAGGGCATCTTGTGGGACACACACACAAGGGATTACAATTTGACCAATGGCATTGCAGCAAAAGAGCAGGAACCAATAATATTGATCGTTCCCTGATCAGTAGCAGAGGAGACGTCATGAACATGACGCGACCACGTCACAGATGTTATTCTCCATCGCGTCGGTTGAGGCTGACCCCAGAGGTTAGTCGCCTCGCTGGCGTCTCCTCTCCCTCTCTCTCACGCTGGCACCTCCTGTGTACTCTCTGACCCTATGGCCAGTAACTTCCCTATATCTACTTCCTGCCTGGACATACGGCGGCCTCCATATTATAAACGTATTCCTGGTTAAGTGGTCATCCTGGAGATACCCAACAGGCCAGTTTACTATCCAGGGTTAACAGAGATAGGGCTTGTGCACGAAGATCGGTGCATTGTGCACTGCAATGAGCCATTCAAGTCAGCTGTGGGATAATCTTGAGAAACCATACTCTCACACCCCTGTTTACAGTGATTTGTTATACACTATGGAAAGTGGCAGGCACAGTGCTTCTGCTCCTTCCCTTAGTATCCAAGGGGAGATTTCATCTGGGCCTATAGCCTTTGTCACATCCAACTCTAGTAAACACTTCTTTACTTCCCCACTGGTAATCTCAAACTCTTCTACTGGTTCCTGGTTAACTATTCCGTCTCTTTACTATGGAATCTCTCCTTGCTCTAAGGTGAAGACCTCCTGGAATTTCTTATTCAGTTCCTCACACACTTCCTTGTCGTTTGTAGTGAATCATTCAGCCCCTATCCTTATATTCATTACCTGTTCCTTTACTGTTGTTTTTCTCCTGATGTGATTATGCAGCAACTTGGGTTGAGTATTTGCCTTGCTTGCGATGTCATTTTCGTATTGTCTTTCTGCCTCTCTTCTCATCCTAACATATTCATTCCTGGCACTCTGGTATCTTTCTCTGCTCTCAAGTGTCCTGTTATTCCTATAGTTTCTCCATGTCCTATTACTTTGCTGCTTAGCTAGCCTACATCTCTGATTAAACCATGGGTTTCTCATCTTTATTTCATTGGTTTCCTTTTGGACTGGGACAAATTTATTCGCTGCTACCTTGCACTTATACGTGATGAAGTCCATCATGTCCTGGGCCATCTTTCCCCTGAGCTCTGTTTCCCATGTTATATCTGTTAGGAATTTTCTTAACTCCTCATAGTTTCCCTTTCGTAATGCCAGTTTTTTGTTTTCCGT
Organism: Procambarus clarkii; assembly: GCF_040958095.1. Lineage (NCBI taxonomy): Eukaryota > Metazoa > Arthropoda > Malacostraca > Decapoda > Cambaridae > Procambarus > Procambarus clarkii. The sequence continues at coordinate 11,951,569 of NC_091166.1, forward strand.
ACCCCTCCTCGAGTTCAATTACCCTTCCTCAACCAGATACTCAAACGCCAGTACACTGTGGTCGCTCATTCCTACTGGGGCCTCTTAGCCGATTTCCCTTATGTCGGAGTCTTTCAGAGTTAAGACTAGTTTGATTCTCGCTGGTTCATCGTTTCCTCTCATCCTAGTGGGTTCCCTGACATGTTGGCTTAGAAAGTTTCTTGTCGCCACCTTCATTAGTTTGGCTCTCCATGTATCCTCTCCTCCATGCGGTTCCTGGTTCTCCCAGTCTATTTTTCCATGATTGAAGTCTCCTATGATGAACAGATGGGCTCTATTTCTACAGGCAGCAGAGGCTACCTTCTCAATTATAGTGTTAACTGCTATGTTGTTGTTGTCATACTCTTGCCTTGGTCTTCTGTCATTTGGTGGAGGGTTATATATCACTGCTACCACTACTTTTGGTCCTCCTAATGTTATGGTGCCCGTTATGTAGTCTCTGAATGCCTCACAGCCCGGGATGGCCATCTCCTTAAAACTCCATTACTTTCTCATGAGTAGGGCCACTCCGCCTCCTCCCTTACCTTCCCTCTCTTTCCTTATTACTGTGTACTCCTGGGAAAACACGGCATTCGTTATGATACCTGAGAGTTTTGTTTCTGTGAGTCCGATTACATCTGGGTTCACTTCATGTGTTCTTTCGCAAAGTTCACTTGCTTTGCTGGTGATTTCATCTATGTTCGAGTACATCACCGTGAAGCTGACTCTCTTCTGCCCTTTCTCAGATCCTATTGCATCCCCTGAAGCAGGGAAGCAGGGAGGGACCGGGATGGGGGGGCCTATGAAGTGGGATGAGGGGGGTCTGGGGTGTGCAGGGGCTGGGAGGATCTGGTACGGGGAGGGTGGTGTAGGAGGGAGGGTTTGGGGAGGTTGGGGAGAAAAGAGGGCTTGAGGGGTGGGTGAGTGGGGGAGGCTTGGGTTGGGGGGTGAGAGGGGGAGGCTTTGGAGTGTGTGGGAAAAGGGGAGGCTTGGGGGGGGATATTGGAAGAGGGAGGGCTTGGAGGAATGAGGGAGAGTAGGGGGCTTGGGGGGGGGGCATAAAAGGAAGGAGAGCATGGGGGGTGAGGTTGGGGGATAGGAAGTGCCAAGGGGTATGAGGAAAAAGGAAGTGCTGAGGAGAGAGGGGAGAATGGAGGGCTCAGGAGAGTGGAGGATACTGGATGGTTTAGGGGGGGGGCAGGGGAGAATGGAGGGCTTGGGGTGGGGGAGAAGGGAGGGCATGGAGGATTAGGGAGGGCTTCGGGGTGGGGGAGATGGGAGATCCTGGGGAGGGGGGGGGGAGGTAGGGCATCTATTGGGTGGAGGATGGGGGGAGGTGCTTCTCTCACTGTGTCTGTTGAATCGCTTGTGGAGGGTTCCCTGCTCTCCTCTGGTATTGTAGAGCTCGGGGATGTGGCTCCCTGATCCTTTTCTTTCTCCCTGCGCTTCCACCTTGCAGCTGCTGCCCTCTCTCACTCGTCCCTTGTCATATCCCTCTGCAGGAATACCTCATTGAACCTCTGTACATATGTTAGTCTGCTTTTCCTTGCTAGCAAGTCCTCTTTTGTTCTCTCGCTCTTGAATACCACCTTTATCACACGGTCTCTGTCCTTGTTGTACCGTCCAACCCTATAAACCTTTTCAATATCTTGGTCAGCCCTCTCCATCTTTATCTCCTTAGGGATTGCAGTAACTTCATTTTTGTCTTTGTCTCTCCTTTCCACTCGACCGGTCCCTGTTTGCTCATTAATGCCTACTATTACTACTGCTCTTTTTCGCTCTATTATCTGGCTATTACATCTAGCTGCTTCCTGAGAAGAAGATACTTCTATGGCAACTTCCCTAACTGCAGACCTAGCTTCAGGGCTCTTTTTAAGCATTTCTGCAAATGAATGTTGTTGTGTAATCCCCTCAACAGTAGCATCACCAACTTCCTGAGGGATGGTCTGTGTCTGGTAATGGGGAGAAGTCTCCTTCAGGCTTCTTATCCCCTCTTTTGTTGCCCTCAGTTCATCCTGCAGGTTGGCTACTGTCTCCTTCATTACCCTCAGTCCTTCACTGAATTCCTCCCACATGTGCTGGAATGTTCCCCTAATCCAGGCTTCCTGTTCCTCTACATCCTCTGAGTATGCTCCTCCCATGTTTGCCGACCTTCGATTGCTTCCCCGAGTTAGTATCTTATCTCTCGTCACGCTTTCTCCCCATGAGAGAGAGATAGAGGGGGGGGGGGGGGAAAAGAGAGAGGGGGAGAGAAAAGTTTGAGTGTGTGTGGGTGTGTGTGTGTGTGTGTGTGTGTGTGTGTGTGTGTGTGTGTGTGTGTGTGTGTGTGTGTGTGTGTGTGTGTGTACTCACCTAGTTGTACTCACCTAGTTGTGTCTACAGGATCGAGCATTGACTCTTGGATCCCGCCTTTCGAGCATCGGTTGTTTACAGCAATGACTCCTGTCCCATTTCCCTATCATACCTTGTTTTAAAATTATGAAGAGAGTTTGGTTCCACAACCTGTTCCTGAAGTGCATTCCATTTTCCCACTACTCTCACGCTAAAAGAAAACTTCCTAACATCTCTGTGACTCATCTGAGTTTCAAGCTTCCATCCATGTCCCCTCGTTCTGTTACTATTCCGTGTGAACATTTCGTCTATGTCCACTCTGTCAATCCCTCTGAGTATTTTATACATTCCTATCATGTCTACCCTCTCCCTTCTTCTTTCTAGTGTCGTAAGGCATAGTTCCCTCAGGCGCTCCTCATACCCCATCCCTCGTAGCTCTGGGACGAGTCTCGTTGCAAACCTCTGAACCTTTTCCAGTTTCATTATATGCTTCTTCAGATGGGGACTCCATGATGAGGCGGCATACTCTAAGACTGGCCTCACGTAGGCAGTGTAAAGTGCCCTAAAGGCCTCCTTACTTAGGTTTCTGAATGATGTTCTAACTTTTGCCAGTGTAGAGTACGCTGCTGTCGTTATCCTATTTATATGTGCCTCAGGAGATAGATTAGGTGTTACGTCCACACCCAGGTCTCTTTCGCGAGTCGTCACAGGTAGGCTGTTCCCCTTCATTGTGTACTGTCCCTTTGGTCTCCTATCTCCTAGTCCTATTTCCATAACTTTACATTTGCTCATGTTGAATTCCAGTAGCCATTTCTCTGACCATCTCTGCAACCTGTTCAGGTCCTCTTGGAGGATCCTGCAATCCTCATCTGTCACAACTCTTCTCATCAACTTTGTGTCATCCGCAAACATCAACATGTAGGACTCTACGCCTGTAAACATGTCGTTAACAGATTCAAGAAATAGAATTGGTCCCAGCACCGATCCTTGTGGTACTCCACTTGTTACTGTTCGCCAGTCCGACTTCTCGCCCCTTACCGTAACTCTTTGGCTCCTTCCTGTTAGGTAGTTCCTTATCCATGCTAGGACCTTTCCCCCCACCCCCGCCTGCCGCTCAAGCTTGAACAGCAGTCTCATGTGCGTTACTGTATCAAAGGCTTTTTGGCAGTCCAGAAATATGCAGTCTGCCCAACCATCTCTGTTCTGTCTTATCCTCGTTATTTTATCATAGAATTCCAGAAGGTTTGTTAGGCACGATTTCCCTGTCCAGAACCCATGTTGATGTTAGTTCACAAACCTAATGTTCTCCAGGTGTGCAACCAGTCGTAGCCTAATTATTCTTTCCAGTATTTTACAGGGGATGCTTGTCAGTGATACAGGTCTATAGTTAAGTGCCTCCTCCCTATCACCTTTCTTGAAGATTGGCACGACATTTGCCTTCTTCCAGCAACTGGGCAATTCTCCCGACATAAGTGACTCATTAAAGATCATTGCCAGAGGCACGCTGAGGGCCTGCGCTGCTTCTTTTAGTATCCACGGTGATACTTTGTGTGGTCCAACTGCTTTAGTTGCATCTAGAGTTGTCAACTGTTTCATTACCACCTCTGCTGTCACCTCTGTATCTGATAGTCTTTCATCTAGGGTAACCCCTTCCAACAATGGGAGCTGCTCAGGCTCGGTAGTGAACACTCCATGGAAACTGGCATTCAGTGCCTCGCAGATTTCCTTGTCACTTTCAGTATATGCCCCCTCTGTCTTCCTTAGTCTTGTCACTTGGTCGTTCACCGACATTTTTCTTCTTATATGATTGTGTAGTAACTTAGGTTGTTTTTTCGCTTTGATTGCAATATCGTTCTCATAGTCCCTTTCCAATGTTCGTCTTATGTTAATGTAATCGTTCCTAGCTCTGTTGTATCTGACCCTGTTGTCCTCTGTCCTTTGTCTTCTGTACTTCCTCCCCTCCCGCCTGCTGGCCATTTTTGCTTCATGACACTGTCTATTAAACCATGGGTTATTATATTCCTTCTTATTTTTTCCCTTTACTGTTGGTATAAATCTCTCTTCGGCCTCCTGGCATTTCTGTATGACTAGGTCCATCATATCTTGGACTGTTTTTCCTCTAATTTCTTCCTCCCACTGCACTTCACCCAGATAGTCTCTTATCCTCCTGTAGTCCCCTTTCCTGTAGTCAACTCTCCTTTCCCAGATCTCTTGTCCCATGGTCATAAGTTTGAATTCCATCTTGTAGTCAAAGACTAGGACACAATGGTCACTAGCTCCTAGTGGTATTTCATGTTCCAACTGCTCGATGTCTTCTACGTTCTGGGTGAAAATCAGGTCTAATAGGCTCGGTGCATCTCCTGCTCTTTCCCTTGTGTCTTCCTTCACATGTTGTGTTAGGAAATTCCTGTCTATAACATCTACTAATTTTGCTCCCCACGTTTCGTCCCCTCCATGGGGAATCCTTGATTCCCAATTTATCTCTCCATGATTTAGGTCCCCCTTGATCAGCAGCTTCGCTCTCATTCTGTGGGCTAGTGTTGCTGCCTTCTGCAGTTCATCTATACATGCCTTGTTGTTGTCATCATACTCCTGCCTGGGTATTCTACTGTTTGGTGGGGGATTGTAGATTACCAAGATCGCAATCTTCCTCCCATCTACTGTCAGAGTTCCATGTATGAAGCTTGTGCACTCATTGGTAACCCGATTTCCCAGGTCTTCAAACTTCCATTTCCGCTTTATTAGGAGTGCCACTCCCCCTCCCTGTCTCTGTGTTCTCTCTTTTCGTATCACCTGGTACCCTTCAGTAAAGATTGCATCTGAGATCATGTCATTAATTTTAGTTTCCACAATTGCAACTATGTCAGGATCTGCTTCACTCACTATTTCTTTTATCTCTTCTGCTTTATTAGATACCCCATCAGCATTGGTGTACCAAACCTTGAGATTCTTCATGGAAACTCTTGTACCATAGTTCTCCCTTTCTCTGGGGATCTGGGGGGTGTCTGGGGAGTGACTGGGGGCAGGGGGGATCTGGGGGATCTGGGGGGTGTCTGGGGGATGACTGGGGGCTGGGAGGATCCGGGGAAAGTCCGGGGGGTGTCTGGGATGGTCCGGGAGTGTATGGGGGGGTGAAAGAGGTCAGGAGGGGTGCTTGGAGGGGGGGGCTAATGGGGGCTGGGCTTCTAGGAAGGTAGGTAGGAGGGTCTGGGGTAGGGCCTGGGTAGGTAGGTCTGGAGTAGGAAGGGCATACTGGGTCTGTAGATTAGGGAGGGTCTGATAGGCATAGAAGGGTTGGCAGATAGCGTAAGGTTAAGATAGTGTATGGGGGGTGAAAGAGGTCAGGAGGGATGCTTGGGGGGGGCTAATGGGGGCTGGGCTTCTAGGAAGGTAGGTAGGAGGGTCTGGGGTAGGGCCTGGGTAGGTAGGTCTGGAGTAGGAAGGGCATACTGGGTCTGTAGATTAGGGAGGGTCTGATAGGCATAGAAGGGTTGGCAGATAGCGTAAGGTTAAGATAGTGTATGGGGGGTGAAAGAGGTCAGGAGGGATGCTTGGGGGGCATAATGGGGGCTGGGCTTCTAGGAAGGTAGGTAGGAGGGTCTGGGGTAGGGCCTGGGTAGGTAGGTCTGGAGTAGGAAGGGCATACTGGGTCTGTAGATTAGGGAGGGTCTGATAGGCATAGAAGGGTTGGCAGATAGCGTAAGGTTGGGAGTCAGATAGAGGTTGAGAGATTGGGAGGGGGAAGGATAGAGGGGGTGGGGGGAACCTCCAACCTCCCTTGCAAGGGTGGGGGGGGGGGGGGTCACATGGAAGGAGAGGGGATGAGGAGAGGTGAGGGCTGGGTAGGTTTTGGGTGTTGAGGGGATGAGGGCTGGGTGGGTTCTTGGGGTTGAGGGGATGAGGGCTGGGTGGGATTTGGGGGTTGAGGGGATGAGGGGGGTCCTGGGAATGTGGGATGAATTTGACTGCAGTGGGGTCAGAGGGGTCAAGGGAGGTGTTGGGGAGATAAGCAGGGGCAGAGCCTGTTAAACACACATCGAAACTACGACGTTGGTACAACGTTCGAGCAAGTTTGAATACCTCCTAACCAGTTATAACAACCTATATAGCTAGTTGTAACAACGTTCTATTACGTCATAAACACGTTAAGCCAAGATGTAACAACTTTATTACAAGTTGTAACAAGCGGAAAATAGAGACAGTTACGGTTTGTGTTTCCAGGGAGAGGGCTGATTTGGGGAAGGAGTGACCTGAGAAGGTGTGAGCTGGTTAGCATGGTGTGGGTTAGCATTGGGGTGTGTAGCTACGCTAAAATGGGAAGAGTTGTATTGTTGTTTGCTTGCTCTGTGGGCTATCTGCTCCTCCTTCGTCATGAATTTGTCAATATATACGTTGTAGTAATTTTCGCTACCTCTGAGAAAGTGTTTGTGATGCAGTATGTAATCCACTGCCTCTTTGTTAGCGAACTGTACCAGGACAGGTCGTTTCCTGTTACAGTTGTATGGCCCAATGCGTCGTTGAACTTGCACCACATTCCCTGCCATCTGGGCTCTCATGTCTCTCAAGATCCCCTGTAGCTCCAAATCCTCAATCTCCATCCTTTCCTGCCTTGATGGTGCCCGGCCCCCTCCGTGGCTAACCCCCACCCCTCCCACTCCCGGTACTCCACCTACTACTACTCCCCCTTCCCCTGCCAAGCTTCCCTTATTCCTGCCAAATTCATTAGTAAGCCTAGATATTTCTCCTTGCCATTCTACCCTGCTCTTCCTGATTTCCTCTTTAATATAATCCATAAACTCTTGTTTGAGTCTTTGAACCTCGTCCTGTATCTTATTAAAGACTTCACTTTTAATCCCCTGGATTAGATCATCTATCCAAACATCCCTCTTCTCTACAAATTTCCCAATCATCTTCTCCACAAACCTATCTTCTTCCTCAATCATAATACTGTTGGACCTAGACGCAATTCTTGACCTAGTCATTGCTATAATGCAACCTTACCCACAGGGGTTCCAAGTATCTTACCGTCCTGCTAACACAATAGGTGAGTGAATCTCCAAGCGTCGTCCCGCGTGGTGGTAGGAGGCTTGCTGCCGGGGCTGAGGTCACGGTCAGAGGTCGGTGAGGTCTGCTCCACACTGCACACTGCCACAGTCTTCATCAACTATTTTGAATTACGCTACTTAAACTGTTTTTCTTCACTACCTTATGGCTTTGGTCAAAACCCAAGTTTTTTTCATTCACTTGTACACACTTTTTCACTTCGAAGTTGCCTGATTACCCCTCCCACTCCACTAGTGAACCAGGAGCTCCCAACCCACGTCCACCCAACACGATGGTCACAACACAACATTGTGTGTGTGTGTACTCACCTAATTGTGCTTGCAGTGGTTGAGCTCTTGCTCTTTGGTTCCACCTCTCAACTGTCAATCATCAGGTGTACAGGTTCCTGAGCCTATTGGGCTCTATCATATCTACACTTGAAACTGTGTATGGAGTCAGCCTCCACCACATCACTTCCTAATGCATTGCATTTGTCAACCACTGTGACACTAAAAAAGGTCTTTCTAATATCTCTGTGGCTCATTTGGGCACTCAGTTTCCACCTGTGTCCCCTAGTGCTTGTGCCCCTTGTGTTAAATAGCCTGTCTTTATCAACCCTGTCGATTCCCTTTAGAATCTTGAATGTGGTGATCATGTCCCCTCTAACTCTTCTGTATTCCAACGAAGTGAGGTTTAATTCCCGGAGTCTCTCCTCGTAGCTCATACCTCTCAGCTCGGGTACTACTCTGGTGGCAAACCTTTGAACTTTTTCCAGTTTAGTCTTATGCTTGACTAGATATGGACTCCATGCTGGAGCCGCATACTCCAGGATTGGTCTGACATATGTGGTATATAATGTTCTGAAAGATTCCTTACACAAGTTTCTAAAGGCCGTTCTTATGTTAGCCAACCTGGCATATGCTGCTGATGTTACCCTCTTGATATGAGCTTCAGGGGACAGGTCTGGCGTGATATCAACCCCCAGGTCTTTCTCTGTCTCTGACTCTTGAAGTATTTCATCTCCCAAATGATACCTTGTATCTGGTCTCCTGCTTCCTACACCTATCTTCATTACATTTGCTTGGGTTAAACTCTAACAACCATTTGTTCAACCATTCCTGCAGCTTGTCCAGGTCTTCTTGAAGCCTCAAGCTGTCCTCCTCTGTCTTAATCCTTTTCATAATTTTGGCGTCGTCAGCAAACATTGAGAGGAATGAGTCTATACCCTTTGGGAGATCATTTGCATATATCAGAAACAGGACAGGTCCGAGTACAGAGCCCTGTGGGACTCCACTGGTGACTTCACGCCAATCTGAGGTCTCACCCCTCACTGAATGCAGTCTGCCCATCCTTCGCGTTCTTGCTTAATCTTTGTCACCTGATTGTAGAATTCTATTAAGCCTGTAAGGCAAGATTTACCCTCCCTGAACCCATGCTGATGTGTTGTCACGAAGCCTCGTCTCTCCAGATGTGTTACTAGGTTTTTTCTCACAATCTTCTCCATCACCTTGCATGGTATACAAGTTATGGACACTGTGACACTAGTTCAGTGCCTCTTGTCTGTCATCCTTTTTGTATATTGGGACTACATTAGCAGTCTTCCATATTTATGGTAGTTCTCCCGTTTCCAGTGACCTACTATACACTATGGAGAGTGACAAACAAAGTGCTCCTGCACACTCTTTTAATACCCATGGTGAGATTCCGTCCGGCCCAACAGCTTTTCTCACGTCCAGCTCCAATAGGTGCTTCTTGACCTCATCTCTTGTAATTTCGAACCTCTCCAAGGTCGTCTGGTTTGCTGCCACCTCTCCTACCGTTGTGACTTCTCCTTGTTCTATTGTAAAGACCTCCTAGAAACTTTTGTTGAGTTCCTCACACACCTCTTTGTCATTCTCTGTGTACCTGTCCTCCCCATCCTAAGTTTCACTACCTGTTCCTTCACTGTTGTCTTCCTCCTGATGTGACTGTGTTATAGTTTTGGTTCGGTCTTGGCTTTGTTAGCTATATCATTTTCATACCATTTCTCAGCTGCTCTTCTCACACTAACATACTCGTTCATGGTTCTCTGGCATGTGTGTGTTTGTGTGTGTGTGTGTGTGTGTACTCACCTAGTTGTACTCACCTAGTTGTGTTTGCGGGGATGGGGCTCTGGCTCTTTGTTCCTGCCTCTCAACCGTCAATCAATAGGTGTACAGATTCCTGAGCCTATTGGGCTCTATCATATCTACACTTGAAACTGTGTATGGAGTCAGCCTGCACCACATCACTTCCTAATGCATTCCATTTGTCAACCACTGTGACACTAAAAAAGGTCTTTCTAATATCTCTGTGGCTCATTTGGGTGCTCAGTTTCCACCTGTGTCCCCTTGTGTTAAATAGCCTGTCTTTATCAACCCTATCAATTCCCTTGAGAATTGGGGAGGGGTAGGGGGGTGTCTTGGGACAGTGTAAGGCGTGGAAAACGGTCACCAGGGTATCATGTGTCAAGCCCCACCCAAGAGTGTGTGTGTGTGTGTGTGTGTGTGTGTGCTTAATGTGGGGGTGGCACGGTGGGGAGGGGGGGGGGGTTAACTGGTGGAGGGATGGAGGGAGAGTGAGGGAGAGAGGGAAGTAGGCAGAGAGGAAGGAGGACAATCAGGGGGGTGAGGGATGGAGGGTCAGTCCCTGGGGTGACGGGTGAGGTTGGCGGTAGGCTGGTTTGTGCATGTGTGTGTGTGTGAGTGTTTACACTGGCGTGTTATGGTGTGGAGGGGGGGTAGGTCTAGTCAGTGGCGGTGTAATGTAACACACAGGTGTGAGAAACTAGTACCAAGCTGAGGCTCTTGAGCTACTTTTTCGTATTTTAATTAACTTATGTTCAAAGCTAATTACTATATAAAAAACACAGTACACCTTGTATGACTGACTTTGAGAGGCACTCACCTCCAAGTAAGCATCCCACAGCACAATTAGGTGATTTATGAAGCGATGTCCGCCTTAATTGTTGACGTCTCCGCCAGAGGTCCTCCCACGTGGTGGTCCAAGCTCATCCCTTCTCAGGCCTCTGGTGCCACAATCTCGTTCTTTTTCAATTTTATTTTCTTATCCAACGTTATAAGAATTCACTATGTTGCGTTATCACTGCGTTGCTGTACCCTTCATATGACCAAAAACTATGTTTTGGGCTCACTGGTATGTAAATATCCCGAGAATATTGAAGTAATTCGCAGACCGCCATCCTACACTTGTTCCCTGACCGCCGTCCTACTCTCAACAGTGTGTGTGTGTGTGTGTGTGTGTGTGGCTGTGTGTGTGTGTGGCTGTGTGTGTGTGTGTGTGTGTGTGTGTGTGTGTGTGTGTGTGTGTGTGTGTGTGTGTGTGTGTGTGTGTGTGTGTGTGTGTGTATGTGTGTGTGTATGTATGTGTGTGTGTATGTATGTGTGTGTGTATGTATGTGTGTGTGTATGTATGTGTGTGTGTGTGTGTGTGTGTGTGTGTGTGTGTGTGTGTGTGTGTGTGTGTGTGTGTGTGTGTGTGTGTGTGTGTGTGTGTGTGTGTTAGGCCTTCTTTTGTGAACACGAGCTGCACGTCCCGCCACCAACACACCACGCCACTACACGCCTCACACCACGCCACTACACGCCTCACACCACGCCACTACCACGCCTTAAACCACGACACTACCACGCCACTACACGCCTTACACTACGCCACAACCACGCCTTACACCACGCCAATACACGCCTCACACCACGCCACTACCACGCCTCATACTACGCCACTACCACGCTTCACACCACACCACAACCCGCCTCACACCACACCACTACACGCCTCAAACCACACCACTACACGCCTCAAACCACACCACTACACGCCTCACACCACGCCACGACCACGCCTCACACCCCGCCACTACCATGCCTCACACAACGCCACTACCACGCCTCACACCACGCAACTACACGCCTCACACCACACCACGACCACGCCTCACACCCCGCCACTACCACGCCTCACACCACACCACTACCACGCCTCACACCACACCACTACACGCCTCACATCACACCACAACACGCCTCACACCACGCCACTACACAACTCAAACCACGCCACTACACGCCTCACACCACACCATTACCACGCCTCACACCACACCACTACCACGCCTCACACCACGCCACTACCACGCCTCACACCACGCCACTACACGCCTCACACCACGCTACTACCACGCCTCACACCACACCACTACCACGCCTCACACCACGCTACTACCACGCCTCACACCACACCACTACCACGCCTCACACCACACCACTACCACGCCTCACACCACACCACTACCACGCCTCACACCACGCTACTACCACGCCTCACACCTCGCCACTACCACGCCTCACACCACACCACTACACGCCTCACGCCACACCATTACACGCCTCACACCACGCCACTACCACGCACCACACCACGCCACTACACGCCTCACACCACACCACTACCACGCCTCACACCACGCCACTACCATGCCTCAAACCACACCACTACCACGCCTCACACCACACCACTATCATGCCTCACACCACACCACTACCACAAGACTACCACGCTACTACACGCCTCACACCACGCCTCAAACCACACCACTACCATGCTGGTGTGGTGAACCTTGTGGTCATGTATGCTGGTGTGGTGAACCTTGTGGTCATGTATGGTGGTGTGGTGAACCTTGTGGTCATGTATGGTGTGGTGAACCTTGTGGTCATGTATGGTGGTGTGGTGAACCTTGTGGTCATGTATGGTGTGGTGAACCTTGTGGTCATGTATGGTGGTGTGGTGAACCTTGTGGTCATGTATGGTGGTGTGGTGAACCTTGTGGTCATGTATGGTGGTGTGGTGAACCTTGTGGTCATGTATGGTGGTGTGGTGAACCTTGTGGTCATGTATGGTGGTGTGGTGAACCTTGTGGTCATGTATGGTGTGGTGAACCTTGTGGTCATGTATGGTGTGGTGAACCTTGTGGTCATGTATGGTGGCGTGGTGAACCTTGTGGTCATGTATGATGGCGTGGTGAACCTTGTGGTCATGTATGGTGGTGTGGTGAACTTGTGGTCATGTATGGTGGTGTGGTGAACCTTGTGGTCATGTATGGTGGTGTGGTGAACCTTGTGGTCATGTATGGTGTGGTGAACCTTGTAGTCATATATGCTGTGGGAAAATCCTAGCAGCCAATTATTTATTTTATTCAAAATTTTACTTTGTTTTATTTTTTAGTTGACTTTAATATTATATTAGTTCTTAGTTAGGTCTTCTGAGTTAGAGCTCTGTATATTCTAATTCAGCTTTTCCAAGACTTTTCACACACAATGTAAGGGACATTTGCTTACACAACTGTGAGTGGATAACTCTAAGTGTTTGAAATTTGCAAAACTGATACATCTCTATTGTATCACAATACACTACTGTTGTATATTAACCACAATATCAATTTACCTTTCTAACTGTAATACTAACATAAATTAATATTTCTTTGTCTGCGCATTAATTGCTGAAATTCTCACGACATCAAGAGACAGGATTACGTCAGATAATGTCTATCTAGACATATTTATTACCAATAAGTTAGAGAATTGAATATGGTTCTCTACTTTTATCAGTATTCTGAATAATAATTAATTACTGAAAATATAACTCCTAATGATCCAATAACTGAGAGTTATTAACTAAGATTATCACTAAATAGGGCTTTTATCTGTTATATAACGAACACCATGGAAATATTTCCCATTTCTCGTTAATAAGGAAATGGTGCTTAATCAACACTATCTAGTGAGAATATAAACAATATAGATCCCTACAATTGCAACCCTATTCTTTTAAAGCATTACTTTAGTAATTACACGGAAAAGAATTCTCTGTGATTACTAAATTCTATTGTGAATGCGAGGAGGGGGGTTGAGGGACGCTAGCGGCGAGCTGTCATTATTCCTCACGTGTCCGACTGGCGATATGGAAGGGAAGCACGTGGTGGTGGTGTGACTGAAGAGTTTCCAACATTAATTACGTTGTAACTCCACCAATAGTCACCAATTACCTCCCCACGTGTTCTGCAGTGTCCAACCAGTTAATAACGCATCAACAATTGAAGTCACGACCCGTAATTACGCGTACACAGCAGTGGACGCCTGAGACTGGCTGACACGGTTTTGGCAGACTTTAGTGTTTGACACGCTCACGTTAAGTATACAATTCTTGTTTGATGCATCACTCCAGATTGTGTAGTTTTGTGGGTAGTCTGCCGTTACGTAGCAAGAACAACAACAATACAATGTTAGTTGATTTTCTTCATTTATTTCAATTTCGATGAATATTGAAATAATTCCAGCCTAATAAAATGCTACTTAAATTTCCCTGATTGCAGCGTGTAGACGAGTAACGAAACGGAATTACAGAAGTCGTCTTACAGCTAAGACACCCGTTTTCGTATAAATTTAGATAAGATTATTAGTAGTTTCTATATAAATTCACATATAGAATATTTACAGTGAATAATTTAATGCCAGAATCAATGGCTTAGTGTTTAATGTGTTTTGCTCTTATTGTTGCTCAACATTTCATAATCTTTCAATATATTCATTATTTGATATGTCATATCTTTGAATCTATATTTAGGTCATATTTGCCATGTTACTAAGTCAACAATGAACTAGTGACGAACCACACTGGTTCCTAGATATATATGAACTTCTAGAAATAACCCCCCAATGTTGATATTTGAGGCTTTGAGTTTAATTCATTATTAATACAGTCTATTCATTACATTCAAGTGATTGTTAAGTTAATTATCGTACATAGGCACTGGTTGTATAGTGTCAATCTAATAGTCACCTTTATTCGTTTTCCCTCTTTTCTCAAAAGTGGGTAGTCCTTCGATTTATGTTAATCATAATAATCAAATAATTTAATATATGAGTTAAAGCCTCAGATACACAACACTAAGCACATGTTTACCTTATTGTACAAAATATAAATAATAAATCATATCACATATGGTGGTCTAATCTACTATTATTCTATTTATAAACACTGCTACTCTATCTACAGTTTCAAAAATAGAGGCCTTAGCTGATACTGTAGGTGCAGCCTGCTTAGCCTGGCTATGTAGTTCAATCTCAGATTAGGGTGTGGCCCTATGTCTCAGAGTGCCACGCAATGTCGGCTGGCAAAGAGGTGTTGGTGTGATGGTAGAGTAATAAGAAACATCACTGTTTGTGGGCCAGCTCAGCTTGCAACTCCAGAATCATATATTACTTGCCGAATGAAAGGAATTAATAATGGTTCCCTAAACATATAAAGTACAGGTATGACATGGATAAGGGGTATGTATAGTGCTTAGTAAACGTACGTGTTTTGGTGTTTAGATTCCATAGTATAACTGGCTACTGTGACGGTGTTCCCCTCCTTATATTTCTCCCACGCCTGCTGTAAGAGTCATGTCCACTTTACCCGAGCGTTCTCTACGTCGCAGGCATCAGTTTGATATATGTGGGAGAATGTAGTGTTCTCGGAGTGCCGAGAAATTTATCAAAGAAGAGTATTTTGGCCTGTGGTTTAGGCCCTTTAGGAAGCCAATATGGCGCTAGCTCTTCTGTTTTGCCGCCAAAACTATGTGACGTCAGGTGACACCGGATTGGTTACCGACAGCCATGTGGCACAGGGAGCCAATGAAAACCTCCCATGGCGAATGTGACGTCACGAAGGAAGGGGGGTCCGGTCAGAGCGCCACGGCAGCGCCATCAGTCTGACACGACACGTCAAGGTGGTTGGACGTGCGAAGATTGGTCCTGTCAGTTTGACAGTTGTTTCCCGCTCCCGTGGATTTTACGCGTCACCCGAAGTCTGCCAGTACTCTGTGAGGTCTTCCTTCGTTCATGTGTTGGACCAGAGAGGGAATCGACGGGTTATTGAGCAACAAGTGCTCCAGGACAGGTACTGTGCAAGAAGAAGTGAAGTCTGTGCAGTGACGTATACGACGTCTGGGGCAGTTCACCCGTTTGTGACGGCGTAGTGGCTGAACTGAGCCACTGGGAAGCAGAGGAAGAAGAAGACTATTCGGGAATCCGAACGACTGCAGCCGAGACGTAGGCGGGCAGCCGTAGCTGGGAGGAGAAGTCGACGGCCGGGAGACTGACTCCAACCCTACAAGAAGTCGAGGAGGAGCACGGACCTGCAGTGAAAAGGCACGGAGACGCACTTACGGTGGGACGTTGATTGAGTTCCTGGAGGACACGACAGTGTGTGCGTGGGGGCGTTCCCTACACGAGGCAGGAGCCAGGACCAGGAGCTACAACTCAACTCTCATCGGAGGATAGGTGGAAGTAGGTGATTCTAGTTTCCCTCCCAATTCCTCTTTAGTCAGCTATATTATTTAGCCTGAGTATTTTGTATGTCGTGAGCAAGGCTCACCTATGTCACAGTAAGGCACCAGTGTGCAGAGTGGTACTATAAAGAGTACTCACAATATTTATGATTATTATTGGTGTATGCAGGCACCCGGAGTAATTGATGAATTTACTGTGTTGAGATTGTCTTTCATGAGACTTTAATGTCATCATATAGTGAGAGAATATATATATATAATTATGCCAGTGTTTGGGAGTTAGGCTATGCGCCCAGTAACTATGTTATTATCATTATAAATGTCTATGACTCATCCATATACATATATATGTCTATGCTTGTGTATTGAATCCCCCTCCCCATTCGGCCCGTTGGCGTCGTGAGGGGGCTTGGTGGACGGCTGCCGGAGTGTGATGCTCCGTTGGGCAGTCCTCTGTCCTTTTCTGGCCTTGCACTCCTGCTGCTGTCTTCTCCAATTGTGCCGGATCGCTTTTCCTTTTCCTTGTGTTTCATTTTCTCCCCCCTCTTCTCCTATCTGCTTGTCGTTTCCTGCCGACCTTTTGCTTGTTTTGGATTCTTTCTTTGGACTTCTTTTATTTTGACGCCCGGGTGCTTGAGGAGGCATACTCTTGCACCCGTAGAACTGTAGTACCCAACGTCTCGAGCGAGGGGAACCTTTTATTGTCAATCCCCCTTTCGTCGCTGAACCCGATCTCAACGGACTGACGGTTCTTAAGGTGGCGTTTGTGGGGCGTATACTCACGACGCACCCCTAGGGGGCCCCGGCATAATCGGCGATAGCTTCCTGATGGGTGTCCTGCCTCTAATTGTGGCTCCATGGTGGGTATGGGGGCACATTCGTGGATGAATTTGTCATTTTTCGTCTCTATGTCGTTGAATGTTTCCGTTGTACCCTCGCAGGCTCGTGGGGTGGGCGACCAAGCCCCCGAGTCGGCCAGTATTGGAAGACCAGGCTCTGTAGCTCCCACTGCGTTGGGCCCCGACCTTGCTCCTCCTTTGACCGTCCTGACTTCTTCCCCCAGCTCCCCTCCCTCCTCTGTGGTTGGGTCGAGCCTCCAGCCCCCGGTGGTGACCACTTCGTCCCCTGGTGTGGCTAAGTCTTTCGTTGTGACTACTGCGCCTTTTGACCCCTCTCTCTCTAGGGGTTCTCAACGCCGTTCGCGCCCCAACCGCACTCGCTCGATTCCTTCTCGTGCCGATGCGTATCAGGCCTTGTTTGGTCCTACTTCATGGGCCAAATACTTTGATCTCCTCCCTCTTGATTCTGCGCCTCCTGATGATTTCTCCCTCCATCGGCATCTTGTAGATTCCGTGGATGCGTCTGTTACTTTCAACCCCACTCGTCTCGGTACACGTGTCGTTGCTGCTCCTTCTCAGGATGCGGCTTCCAGCTTGGCTGCCTTATCTTGCCTTGGCGAGACCCCTGTTCGGGTCTCCAAGAACGTTCAGATGAATGCCAGTGTTGGCACTATTCTCCTCCCACCCCATGTTGCAACCGGTGTTCGGAATCTGCAGGATTGCCACGATGATATTCGGCATATCCTTGATACCCAAGGCCATTCTGTCCTCCAGGTTGACTCGTTTACTCGTCCCCCTCGTGGTCGTCGCCGTCAACCCCTTCGCGTTGTGAAGATCACCTTTGATGGTAGGACCCTTCCATCCTCTGTCATTCTTGCTGGTGCTAGGTGCTCTGTCCAGGAGTATATTCCTTCTCCTCGACTTTGTAACAGGTGCTGGAGGTTTGGGCATGGTGCCCTCCGCTGCTCTGGGACTGTCTCTCTCTGTCCTTTGTGTGGGAGTGAAGGTCACTCTAAGTCGGAGTGCACTTCTCCCCAGGCTCGTTGCCTCAACTGCGGTGAGGCCCATCCTACCTTCTCCCGTGCGTGTGTCCATTACAAGCTTGAGGCAGCCGTCCTCGACTTGAAGCACCGGGAGCGTTTATCTTTTCCTGAGGCGAGGCGCCAGGTTCGCCGGCTCCCCCCTTTTGCTAATATCTCTTATGCTCGCGTGTTGCGCTCTTCCTCTCCTCGTCCTTCCCGCCTTCCTCAGACTCACAACCGTTTCCGGGCCTTGGACCCTGATGCGCCCACTGCCCCCTCCTTTGTTCCTTTGGGTTCTCTCCCGAAGGATCCTCCTCCTGGTCCTCTGTCTGGGGTTCCCCTTCCTTCTACCCGGTCTGTCGTGTCTCCTGTGTCTTCTTCCTCGTCCCCCTCCGATCCTCCTTACCATCCTCTTCCTCCATCTATCGGCTCTCCCCACCGCCTGTCGGTGCGGGCGGATGTCCATTGCTCTCCTAACGGCCGTCGTGTGTGCTCTCGTTCGGCTTCTCCTGTTGAGACACTGGAATCCGTTGCCCAGTACGTAGTTGCTGGGACACCGGTCTCTTTAAGTCAGAAGCGAAAGCCTGGCTCCTCTCCTTCCTCTTCCCCGGCGTCTAAGAAGGCTTCGCTTTCTTCCTCAGCTCCTACTTCTGGCTCTGTTGCTCCTTCCCCTCCCGTTTCAGTGATTGCGCCCCCTGTTCCTGCTTTGGGGGTTTCTTTGGCCCCTGCTTCCCTTTCGGTTGCTGCTCTTGCTGAGGTGCGCTCCCCTCTTTCTACTCCCCCTCTTCCTGCTGCTGTCCTTGACTGCTCCTCTCCGTTGTCTCCTCCTCTTCCTCCTCCTCCTCCTCCTCCTCCGGACCCCGCCCGCCCACCTCTTATCTGTTCTCACGTTTCCTTCCCTCCGTCTTTGCTCAGTTTACCCATGCCCCCTAACCCTGACTTTGCTGACCCTGATCCCGACCCTGATATTCTTTAACGTGCTCTGTTGCTCTTTCGCCTTTGTTTCTTCCTTGTTCTCGGTTTTGTCCTTTCTCTTCTCGTCGTTGTCCATTCTTCAATGGAACGTTCGAGGTTATTACGCCAATTTCCTTGAACTCCAACTTCTGATTTCGCGGTTTTCGCCCCTTTGTGTCTGTCTCCAGGAGCCAATGCTTGGTGCTCGTCCTGGTCGTTTTTGTGGCTATTCCTTTCTCTCCCCCCCCCCCAGCCATTGCTGGGGCTTCTAATTCTTCTGCTCTCTTGGTTCGTGCCGATGTTCCCTTTGTTCCTTTGCTTTTTCCTTCGCCTCTCCATTGTTCTGCTGCTCGTATCTTTGTGGGGAAATGGTACACAATTTGTTCCATTTATCTCCCCCCGAGTGTCCCGCTCTCTCTTCCTGATTTGAAACACCTCCTAGACTCCTTGCCAGAGCCTGTGCTCCTGCTGGGTGACTTCAATTGTCGTCATTCTCTTTGGGGTGACGTTCTGACGAATACCCGGGGTCGCCTCCTTGAGCCGTTTCTCCTCTCTTCTTCCCTGTCTCTTCTGAATTCTGGTGAGCCCACTCATTTGGACTCTCGGACTCGCACCCTTTCTTGTCTTGATCTTTCTCTCTGCTCTTCTTCTCTTTACTTAGATTTCACGTGGCAGGTTCTTGATGACTTCCATGGAAGTGATCATTTCCCCATCCTTGTTTCCTTTTTCTCTTTTCGCCCTTCCCTCTCTTTCCCTAGGTGGCAGTTTGCTAAGGCAGACTGGACCCTATTTACCCTCAGTGCTGCTCTCTCTGACCTCTCCCTTATGCCTCTCTCTCGCGCTCTCCTCCTTTTTCATGACACTATCTTCAACGCTGCCCTCCGCTCTATTCCTCGCTCTTCCTCTCGGGGTCCACGGAAGTGCGTTCCCTGGTGGAATGCGGACTGTGCTCGGGCTGTCCGCTGTAAGCATGCAGCCTGGAAGAGGCACCGCCGTAGGCAGACGACCGATTCTTTTCTTTTCTTTCGGAAAGCGAGTGCGGTGGCCCGTAGGGCCATCCGTACGGCTAAACGTGAATGTTGGGCATCTTATGTCTCAACAATTACGTCCGAAACCCCTATGGCCCAGATCTGGAAGCGTATCCGCAAGATAGCGGGTAAGTTCGTTCCCGATGTTTCACCGGTCCTTCACCTCCATGAAACTCTTGTGGCGGACCCGTTGCAGGTCGCTTCCGAACTGGGTTCCCACTTTTCTTCTGTTAGCTCTGGTCTTCATCTTCCCCAATCTTTCCTTCTTCGTAAACCTGTCCTTGAGTCTCGTCCTTTAGATTTCTGCACTCATCTTCAGCTTTCCTATAATGATCCCTTCTCTCTCTCTGAACTTCGTTCTGCCCTGGCCCTCTGCGGTTCTACGGCGGCGGGCTCCGATGGTATTCATTATGAGATGCTTCGCCATCTCCCTCCGAGCACGTCTCAGTATTTACTGAGTCTGTATAATCGGATATAATATAAAGAGTCGTCGTCAGTCCCTGAGGACTGGCTCGATGCCGTTGTCCTCCCTGTTCGCAAACCGGGGTCTCTGGGTACTTCCCCTAAGGACTTTCGCCCTATTGCTCTCACAAGTTGTGTCTGCAAACTCTTTGAACGTATGGTTAACGTTCGTCTGATGTGGTTCCTGGAACACCATCACCTCCTCTCCCCTTCTCAATTTGGTTTCCGCAAGTGCCGCAGCATGACAGATGTCCTGGTGAACTTGGAGGTCTATATTCGTACTGCTTTTGCTGCGAAGACCTCCGTTGTTGCCGTCCTTTTTGACCTGGAAAAGGCTTACGACACCACTTGGCGTTATCATATCCTATCTCAACTTCATTCTTTTGGCCTTCGTGGTCATCTCCCTCTCTTTCTCTGCGGCTTCCTCTCTCGTCGTTCCTTTCGGGTGCGCCTTGGTACCGCTCTCTCTCCCTCTTTTCAGCAATACGAAGGTGTGCCCCA
Source organism: Procambarus clarkii (assembly GCF_040958095.1). Lineage (NCBI taxonomy): Eukaryota > Metazoa > Arthropoda > Malacostraca > Decapoda > Cambaridae > Procambarus > Procambarus clarkii. The sequence continues at coordinate 11,972,135 of NC_091166.1, forward strand.
GGGTAGTGTTCTGAGCACTACTCTTTTTCTGGTTGCCCTCAATGGTCTTCTTTCCTCTCTCCCTTCTGGTGTCTTCTCCGCTCTCTATGTCGATGATCTTACCCTTTGTTTTCAGGGTGATGATTCGCCTCTCCTTCAACGCCGGCTACAACTTGCCATTGATGCCGTGTCGTCTTGGGCCACTGATCATGGCTTCAAGTTCTCTACTTCTAAGACTTGTGCCATGACTTTTACGCGGAAACGGGTTGTTCTTCGTCCCTCTTTGTCACTTTATGGTCATCCCCTTGAATACAAAGATTCCGCGAAGCTTTTGGGGTTATTCCTTGACACTCGTTTGTCTTGGTCTCCCCATATCTCTTACCTCCGTGTTGAGTGCTCTAAGGCCCTTACCCTCCATCGGGTCTTGTCCCATACTTCTTGGGGGGCAGATAGGCGCACTCTCCTTGCTTTACATTCCTCTCTCATCCTGTCTAAGCTCGATTATGGTTGCCCTGCTTACTCGTCTGCTTCTCCTTCTACTCTTCGCCGTCTTGATGCTTTGCACCATACTGGGTTGCGCCTCAGTTCTGGTGCCTTTCGTTCGACTCCCGTCCTTAGCTTGTATGTTGACACTGGCTTCCTGTCTCTCCAGGACCGCCGCGATCGCTACTGTCTTCGCTATCTTGCGCGGTCCTTGCAACATCCTTCCTCTCGCCTCTGTCGTGCTTTAACTTTTACCCCTCCTGCAGTTCCTGTTCCTCTTCACCATCTCCCTCTTTCTGTCCGGTTATCTCGCCTGCAGGATTCTCTTTCCGTTCGTATTTCTGATGTTTCTCCTCGTGTTGTTCCTTCTTTGCCCCGTGGAGGGTCCCTCTTCCGCGGTTTTGTACATCCTTGACCCGTATCACTAAAGCTTTTACTCCTCCTACGGTTCTAAAACGCCTTTCCTCGAGCACTTTTCTTCTCACTCCCGCTCCGTTTCTGTCTTCACCGATGGGTCTAAGTCAGCGGACGGTGTTGGCTACTCTGTTGTTTTTCCTGATCGCACTTATATGTGTCGCTTGCCTCCGGAGACTAGCATCTTTACAGCGGAACTTTATGCTATTCTCTATGCTCTTCGTCTCCTGCTTTCTCGTTGTCAGTCTTCCTTTGTAGTTGTTGTTGACTCTCGTAGTGCCCTCATGGCTCTCGGGTCCTTTAATCCGGTTCATCCAGTGGTTGTCGAGATCCAGCATTGGCTGTTTCTCGTTCACAGTAAATTTAAGTCGGTTGAGTTTTGTTGGGTTCCCGGCCATATTGGTGTGTCTTTAAATGAGCGTGCGGATGCTGCCGCCAAGGAAGCTGTCCGCTCTTGTCCCATCTCTCGTAAGGGCATTCCGTATTCCGACTTTTACCCGGTTATCCATTCCTCAGTCCTTACCCGTTGGCAGGCTTCTTGGTTGTCTGTTACTGGTAACAAGCTACGTACTCTTAAATGTTGTGTTTCCTCGTGGCAGTCCTCCTTCCACCGTAACCGGCGGTGGGAAACAGCTCTGGCGAGGTTGCGTAATGGCCATACTCGCTTAACCCATGGTCACTTGATGGAGCACCGCCCTGCTCCTTATTGTCCTAGTTGCATTGTCCCTCTTACGGTCATGCATGTCCTTCTTGAATGTCCTGACTTCCAGGACGAGCGTGTGTCTTGCTTTCCGACCGCCCCTCGCGGTCACCTGTCCCTCGATAGAATTCTTGGTGACTCGGATACTTTTGATATCGTTCGACTTATGCGTTTTTGTTCTCGTATTGGCATCCTTGGTGATATTTAGCGCCCTCTGATTATTTTGCATATTTGATGGTGCTACATAGCCTTCCCGGTTTGGTGCCTTCTTTTGATAATTACTTACTTACTTACTTGTGTATTGAATAATCATTCATGTGTGCAGTGATTAATTGTGTTATCGCCCACGAAAGGAATTACTGAGAACTCCAGTGATAAATACTTCATAAGTTATCATTAAATGAAGGGCAGTGTGTAATACCATGACAGTGAATTATTGTCACATTTAATATAGAAATGTTTGATTGAGCCCAAGATCAGTGTAGCGAAGTATTTACGTGCTATTGTCGCAAATATTGTGGGTTCGAACTTCTAGTGATCTTTGAGAACTTAAAGAAATTGGCACGTCACACCAAGCAAACAGATAAAGTAACATTCGCGCGGTGGGTAGTCGCCCAGCTGATTTTGACATTGACGAGAGGGGGAGTGTTGCCAGCTTAGTGAGTTCATATTATATGTGGGAACGAACGACTCCCGCCTGAAACAGCTGTTTGCTTATTGATATAATCTTGTGATGTCTTTGAATGAGTTTTAAGTAAAATACAAAGTTCATTGGTGTTTATATCATCCCCTCCATATTTCTTGTGGCTATGTAATACCTGAAAGCAGAGAGTGATAGAAGTAAATACCTGCCTGATATCAGATCTATTGAGTGTGTCCTTGCCACCGTTACCACAATTCAACAAAACCACTGACGAGTTACTGGACACCGAAAACACCAGTTGGCGACCTTGTGGTTAGTAGTAGAGCCCTATGACAGGGCGGGCATACAACAGTTAAGTGAACAAGTTGTGTTCCCACTCCTTCTCGATCAGAGGGCGGTTGGGATTGACTGGGATACTCTCCTGGCGTACAGTGGCGCCGCGAGGATAGAGTGAAGACCCGCAGGGCTACGGTGAGTGACCTTGAGTGTACTGTTGCTCACCCGAGTAAACCCCGACATTGGCGACCTTGCCAGGATCACGATCGAAATAAAGGTTGCAGTTGTGGTACTTGGCAGTGGTATTAGATATCAGGTACAGGTTATTACTCATAGCACAAGATGGAGGATGATAAAGTAACAAGGTTCATTGACACTAGAGATGAGCAGGTGCTGGAGGAGTGCACCAAGGCACAGTTACAGGCAATATCAGACCATTTAATGATAAAGTTGAGATCTTCCAGAGTGGGAGAGAGAAGACTGGAGATCATGGCACAGCTCAGGGCACGAGACGAAGCTTTGGGGGAGGAACGGCCACAAACACCTGCCAGTGTGGGAGAACACCTGAGCATTGGTGGGAGCAGCAGGGGATCCAGCGGCAGCAGGCACAGCGTTAAGCTGGAGATAATGAAGATGCAGCTGGAAGCACAGCAGCGCAAAGAAGAGCGAGAAGCAGAGGCACAGCAGCGCAAAGAAGAGCGAGAGGCACAGCAGCGCAAAGAAGAGCGAGAGGCACAGCAGCGCAAAGAAGAGCGAGAGACACAGCAGCGCAAAGAAGAGCGAGAGGCACAGCAGCGCAAAGAGTGAGAAGCAGAAGCACAGCTGAAGCGTGAGGAGCGAGAAGCACAGCTGCGCAGGGAAGAACAAGAGCGGGAAGCACGGCGGAAACAGCACGAGATAGAAGCTAGGCTGAAACAGCACGAGATAGAAGCTAACAAGGATGTGGAGCTGAAGCGAGCTGAGCTAGGACTAGTTCCACCTGCTCCGCCACAGCAGGAAGACCGCCGAGTGAGGGAGCGAGATCTGCCGGTTTTTATACCAAATGAATCTGAGGGTTTCTTCGACCACTTCGAGAGGGTCGCCACCTTGAAGAGGTGGCCGAGGGCGGAGTGGGCGGAGCTGGTTCAGGGTAGGCTCACCGGTGAAGCTCGTGAAGCCTACAATATGCTCGACCTCCAAGAGTGTACCAACTACGATGCTGTAAAGAGAGCTGTGCTCCATTCTTTCAAGCTCATGCCGGAATGTTACAGGAAGAGATTTAGGGAATGTACCCGTTCGCCAGGAAAATCTTATGCGGAGACGGCGAGGGACATGGAGAGGAAGTTCCTTAAGTGGCTGGACTCTGAAGGAGCGAGGTCGGCTGAAGAGGTCAAGAGGCTTATGGTCATGGAGAAGTTTATGTCCGTGCTCTCTCCTGAGATCAGGGTGAGAATAAAGGAGGCGGACATAAAGGACCTGAGGGCTGCAGCCGACAGAGCCGACATGCTGGAAGAAGCCTTACGCCCACGCAGAGAGGGACAGCACCGACCGCCCGTATACTCTGGAAATGGTAGAAATTATAGGAGGACGGAAGGATGGAGGACAGGAGCGAGTTCTCCCAAGTCCCACCTCTCGAGTGGCGACAACAGAGGCTCGAAGAGTGCTGTGGAACCGGTAAAGAAGTACCAAGCTGAGAGCTCAGGAGCTGTTGCTGCGACAAAGGAGTCGACGGATGGTACGAGGAAGACACCCGGAGCGACGGCCTCTGGAGGCGGTGCCAGGGCGAGCAGTGGTGGATGGTCTCCGACAAGGAGGATCTGCTGCTACAACTGCGGATTATTCGGACACGTTATGCGGGAATGCAAACGCCCTAAACAGCGGGGGAACGTTGCTTTCGTGAGGGTCGAGGACCAGACGGCCGAGAGGGTGCGGGATGAACCCGTACTGAGTGGGGAGAAAAGAGTTCACCCATTCGTGTGTGAGGGAACCGTAAGGATGGGGGACGCAGACCCCATCCCGGTGAAGATATTAAGAGACACTGGGGCCGATTTTACCCTGGTGAGTGAAACCCTGTTCCCCGAGGGTTACGAGAGTACCAGTGTGGGGGTGGCAAGTGTGACCACTGTGGGAGGCCCAGTGAGGATGCCCCTACACCAGGTGACTCTGAATTCTGATTATGGCTGCCAGACCCTAGTGGTGGGGGTCTGTGCATCAATGCCCAAGATGGAGGCACAGGTCATCTTAGGAAATGACGCATGTGGAGGATATGTCCTTCCGAATCTCGTGAAAGGCGAGGAGTGCCTAGAGCACTATAAGGAGACGGGCGGAGTGTTAGACGCCTGTGGGGACGAGAAAGGAATCGCTACGGTGGCGTTCCCGGTTTGTGCTGTGATGCCGAGACAGCGCGAAGGACACGGAGGGTGTGGATCTGATGGGGCTGAGGAGACGTCCGACAGCCTGGGAATCGATCACCTCTTCATGGGACCCGGAGAACGAGCGAAGGGCGAAGGCAGCCCGAATGGTGAGTTGCAGGTGACCCTCACCAGTTCTCTAGGGGTAGACCGCACTCGTCTTAGAGAGTTGCAGCAGATGGAGTTCCCCGAATTAATTCGTGAGGCCAAAGGAGGACGTGTTGGTCCTGAGAAGGCCACTCATTTTTACATACAGGACGGCATGCTGATGAGACAGTGGAGGCCTGTGAGGATGGAGGCCGGAGAAGAGTCTCTAAGTACGAGGCACCAGGTAGTGTTGCCGGCCCAGTGCAGAGCGGCAGTGTTGGATCTATCGCACTCCGTGGACTCTGCAGGTCACCTGGGGGTGACCAAGACGTTGCGAAGGATCAGGGATCATTTCTACTGGCCAGGTATGGACGCCGATGTGAGGCGTTATTGTAAGACGTGCTTACCGTGCCAGAGGGCAGGGAAGAGCCAATCCGCGATACCGAAGGCCCCGTTGGTCCCTGTTCCGGCGTTTGGGCCTGCATTCGAGCGTCTGTTGGTCGACGGGGTGGGTCCGTTGCCGCGGACGAAACGAGGGAATACATACCTGATGACGATCATGTGTGCGTCCACCAGATTTCCAGAAGCCGTCCCGATGCGACGTTTGACGTCGAAAGGAGTAGCCGGGCAACTACAACGATTTTTCTCTTGGGTGGGGATGCTCAGAGAAATTCAGACAGACTGTGGAAGTATATTCCAGTCTAAGTGGTTCCGACAGACGGTGACAGGTTGGGGAGTGACTCAGATTCGGTCGTCGCCCTACCGACCGCAGTCGCAAGGGGCGATCGAAAGGTTTCACTCCACCTTGAAGACCGTTCTGAGAGTGTTCTGCGCAGAACAGGGGGCTGAGTGGGATGAGGCAGTATACCCCGCGTTGTTTGCCATACGTAACGCGGTGGTAGAATCGTTAGGTTTCTCACCTTTCCAGCTGGTGTATGGACACGAGGTGCGAAGTCCTCTGTCCATGCTGAAGGAACAATGGACACCGGGAGTGACCGTGGGAATGGTCAATGAATATGTTCAAAAGTTCAAGGAGCGTCTCACTCCAGCAAAGGAACTAGCTGGGAAACATCTGAAGGAGGCGCAGCATAAGATGCCGGAGTGGTACGACAAGAGAGCTACGCCGAGGGAGTTCCAGGTTGGGTCCCAGGTGATGGTATTGCTGCCGGGTAAAAGTAGGGTGACCGAGTCGCGGTTCGAGGGACCATACCAGGTGCTACGGCGGTTGGGTCCTGTATCGTATGAAATCGGGAAGCCGGATAGACCCCGCAAGAAACAGGTGTGTCATGTAGACCGCCTGAAGCCTTTCTTCCCTGTGGAAGGAGGAGCCGCCGTGCAGGACGGGACGGTGACCCGAGACCCCCAGCAGAAGACGATTTTGTGTGTGCAGGTGGACCAGGAACTTCCAGAGGAGGAAGGAAAGTGGTCCAGGGCGGACGGCACCCGTCTCACCAACACTGAGAGTCTGGCGAAGATCGAGGACAAGCTACTACACCTAGGAAGGGCAACAGAGCGCGGACCTGACGAACCTACTGAGGGAGAATGCCTCCCTCTTTACCGACGTGCTCCGACGACACAAGAGTGTAACGCACGAGGTAGAGGTGAGGGACGCCAGGCCCGTCAAGCAGAGCGCGTATAGGGTGAGCCCGGAGAAGCGAGAGCTGATGAGGAAGGAGGTGGAGTATCTCCTTGAGAACGACCTTGCGGAGCCCAGTAAAAGTGAGTGGAGTTCCCCATGCTTGTTGGTGAAGAAAAGCGATGGTACCTTCCGCTTTTGTACAGACTACAGGAGGGTGAACTCCATCACAGTGGCAGATTCTCACCCCATGCCAAGAGTGAGCGATTACATCGACCAGGTGGGCAGTGCAAGGTACGTATCCAAGGTCGATCTGCTCAAGGGATACTACCAAATCTCTTTGACTCCTGAGGCCAGGAAAATCTCAGCCTTCGCAACTCCTGACTGGGCTGTACCAATACAAGGTGTTACCCTTTGGAATGAAAAACAGCGGTAGCTGTTTCCAGCGCATGATGAATGAGTTGCTAAGGGGTGCTGAAGGCTGCACAATATACATCGATGACATCGTCGTGTACGCCGATGATTGGAAGACACACCTGGAGAGACTCAAGGAATTGTTTAGGAGGCTAGAGGAGGCTAACTTGACTGTAAATTTAGCCAAGAGCGAGTTTGGGAAGGCCCACTTAGAGTACCTTGGCTTCGTCATCGGCCAAGGTGAAGTAACCCCTGTAGATCACAAAGTGTCAGCCATTAAGGAATACCCCGTGCCCAGAACGCGTAAAGAATTGTTAAGGTATCTCGGGATGATAGGGTACTATCGTGGGTTCTGCAGGAATTTTTCCACGGTAGCGCATCCCCTGACCGAGCTACTCTCCAAGAATGTGCGATGGAGATGGGGAGAGGCCTGCCAAGAGTCTTTTGAGAAGACCAAGAAACTGTTGGCGGAGGCCCCGGTATTAATATCCCCAGATTTCTCAGCCGGATTCATCCTGTACGTAGACGCCAGCGACGTTGGGATAGGGGCCATGTTGGCTCAAGAGAGGAGTGAGATACATAGGCCAGTAGCTTTCTACTCTAAGAAGTTTGTGAAATACCAGCGGGCCTATAGTACCGTTGAGAAAGAGGCATTGGCGCTAGTTATGGCCCTGAAGCACTTCGATGTGTACGTGGGAGGAGGGGCGAGACCTGTTCTGGTGTTCACAGATCACAACCCTCTCACCTTTTTGTACAAAATGAGGACCTCCAACCAACGTCTGACGAGGTGGGCGTTGCTACTGCAAGAGTACCGGCTGGACATCAAGCACATCAAGGGGAAGAACAACGTGGTTGCGGATGCCCTGTCCCGTATACACTAACCAGACATGACTCTTATTTTAAGGGGAGGGGTATGTGACGGTGTTCCCCCCCCCCATATATTTCTCCCACGCCTGCTGTAAGAGTCATGTCCACTTTACCCGAGCGTTCTCTACGTCGCAGGCATCAGTTTGATATATGTGGGAGAATGTAGTGTTCTCGGAGTGCCGAGAAATTTATCAAAGAAGAGTATTTTGGCCTGTGGTTTAGGCCCTTTAGGAAGCCAATATGGCGCTAGCTCTTCTGTTTTGCCGCCAAAACTATGTGACGTCAGTGACACCGGATTGGTTACCAACAGCCATGTGGCACAGGGAGCCAATGAAAACCTCCCATGGCGAATGTGACGTCACGAAGGAAGGGGGGTCCGGTCAGAGCGCCACGGCGGCGCCATCAGTCTGACACGACACAACAAGGTGGTTGCACGTGCGAAGATTGGTCCTGTCAGTTTGACAGTTGTTTCCCGCTCCCGTGGATTTTACGCGTCACCCTGAAGTCTGCCAGTACTCTGTGAGGTCTTCCTTCGTTCATGTGTTGGACCAGAGAGGGAATCGACGCGATATTGAGCAACAAGTGCTCCAGGACAGGTACTGTGCAAGAAGAAGTGAAGTCTGTGCAGTGACGTATACGACGTCTGGGGCAGTTCACCCGTTTGTGACGGCGTAGTGGCTGAACCAAGCCACTGGGAAGCAGTGGCTTGGAACCAAGCCACAGTGGAAGCAGTGACTATTCGGGAATCCGAACGACTGCAGCCGTAGGCTGTAGCTGGGAGGAGAAGTCGACGGCCGGGAGACCGACTCCAACCCTACAAGAAGTCGAGGAGGAGCACGGACCTGCAGTGAAAAGGCATGGAGACGACGCGCTTACGGTGGAACGTTGATTGAGTTCCTGGAGGACACGACAGTGTGTGTGTGGGGGCGTTCCCTACACGAGGCAGGAGCCAAGACCAGGAGCTACAACTCAACTCTCATCGGAGGATAGATGGAAGTAGGTGATTCTAGTTTCCCTCCCAATTCCCCTTTAGTCACCTATATTATTTAGCCTGAGTATTTTGTATGTCGTGAGCAAGGCTCACCTATGTCACAGTAAGGCACCAGTGTGCAGAGTGGTACTATAAAGAGTACTCACAATATTTATGATTATTATTGGTGTATGCGGGCACCCGGAGTAATTGATGAATTTACTGTGTTGAGATTGTCTTTCATGAGACTTTAATGTGATCATATAGTGAGAGAATATATATATATAATTATGCCAGTATTTGGGAGTTAGGCTATGCGCCCAGTAACTATGTTATTATCATTATAAATGTCTATGACTCATCCATATACATATATATGTCTATGCTCGTGTATTGAATAATCATTCATGTGTGCAGTGATTAATTGTGTTATCGCCCACGAAAGGAATTACTGAGAACTCCAGTGATAAATACTTCATAAGTTATCATTAAATGAAGGGCAGTGTGTAATACCATGACAGTGAATTATTGTTACATTTAATATAGAAATGTTTGATTGAGCCCAAGATCAGTGTAGCGAAGTATTTACGTGCTATTGTCGCAAATATTGTGGGTTCGAACTTCTAGTGATCTTTGAGAACTTAAAGAAATTGGCGCGTCACACCAAGCAAACAGATAAAGTAACATTCGCGCGGTGGGTAGTTGCCCAGCTGATTTTGACATTGACGAGAGGGGGAGTGTTGCCAGCTTAGTGAGTTCATATTATATGTGGGAACGAACGACTCCCGCCTGAAACAGCTGTTTGCTTATTGATATAATCTTGTGATGTCTTTGAATGAGTTTTAAGTAAAATACAAAGTTCATTGGTGTTTATATCATCCCCTCCATATTTCTTGTGGCTATGTAATACCTGAAAGCAGAGAGTGATAGAAGTAAATACCTGCCTGATATCAGATCTATTGAGTGTGTCCTTGCCACCGTTACCACAATTCAACAAAACCACTGACGTGTTACTGGACACCGAAAACACCAGTTGGCGACCTTGTGGTTAGTAGTAGAGCCCTATGACGGGGCGGGCATACAACAGTTAAGTGAACAAGTTGTGTTCCCACTCCTTCTCGATCAGAGGGCGGTTGGGATTGACAGGGATACTCTCCTGGCGTACAGTGGCGCCGCGAGGATAGAGTGAAGACCCGCAGGGCTACGGTGAGTGACCTTGAGTGTACTGTTGCTCACCCGAGTAAACCCCGACATTGGCGACCTTGCCAGGATCACGATCGAAATAAAGGTTGCAGTTGTGGTACTTGGCAGTGGTATTAGATATCAGGTACAGGTTATTACTCATAGCACAAGATGGAGGATGATAAAGTAACAAGGTTCATTGACACTAGAGATGAGCAGGTGCTGGAGGAGTGCACCAAGGCACAGGTTACAGGCAATAGCAGACCATTTTGGGATAAAGTTGAGATCTTCCAGAGTGGGAGAGAGAAGACTGGAGATCATGGCACAGCTCAGGGCACGAGACGAAGCTTTGGGGGAGGAACGGCCACAAACACCTGCCAGTGTGGGAGAACACCTGAGCATTGGTGGGAGCAGCACGGGATCCAGCGGCAGCAGGCACAGCGTTAAGCTGGAGATAATGAAGATGCAGCTGGAAGCACAGCAGCGCAAAGAAGAGCGAGAAGCAGAGGCACAGCAGCGCAAAGAAGAGCGAGAGGCACAGCAGCGCAAAGAAGAGCGAGAGGCACAGCAGCGCAAAGAAGAGCGAGAGACACAGCAGCGCAAAGAAGAGCGAGAGGCACAGCAGCGCAAAGAGTGAGAAGCAGAAGCACAGCTGAAGCGTGAGGAGCGAGAAGCACAGCTGCGCAGGGAAGAACAAGAGCGGGAAGCACGGCTGAAACAGCACGAGATAGAAGCTAGGCTGAAACAGCACGAGATAGAAGCTAACAAGGATGTGGAGCTGAAGCGAGCTGAGCTAGGACTAGTTCCACCTGCTCCGCCACAGCAGGAAGACCGCCGAGTGAGGGAGCGAGATCTGCCGGTTTTTATACCAAATGAATCTGAGGGTTTCTTCGACCACTTCGAGAGGGTCGCCACCTTGAAGAGGTGGCCGAGGGCGGAGTGGGCGGAGCTGGTTCAGGGTAGGCTCACCGGTGAAGCTCGTGAAGCCTACAATATGCTCGACCTCCAAGAGTGTACCAACTACGATGCTGTAAAGAGAGCTGTGCTCCATTCTTTCAAGCTCATGCCGGAATGTTACAGGAAGAGAATTAGGGAATGTACCCGTTCGCCAGGAAAATCTTATGCGGAGACGGCGAGGGACATTGAGAGGAAGTTCCTTAAGTGGCTGGACTCTGAAGGAAGCGAGGTCGGCTGAAGAGGTCAAGAGGCTTATGGTCATGGACAAGTTTATGTCCGTGCTCTCTCCTGAGATCAGGGTGAGAGTAAAGGAGGCGGACATAAAGGACCTGAGGGCCGCAGCCGACAGAGCCGACATGCTGGAAGAAGCCTTACGCCCACGCAGAGAGGGACAACACCGACCGCCCGTACACTCCGGAAATGGTAGAAATTATAGGAGGACGGAAGGATGGAGGACAGGAGCGAGTTCTCCCAAGTCCCACCTCTCGAGTGGCGACAACAGAGGCTCGAAGAGTGCTGTGGAACCGGTAAAGAAGTACCAAGCTGAGAGCTCATTGAGCTGTTGCTGCGACGAAGGAGTCGACGGATGGTACGAGGAAGACACCCGGAGCGACGGCCTCTGGAGGCGGTGCCAGGGCGAGCAGTGGTGGATGGTCTCCGACAAGGAGGATCCGCTGCTACAACTGCGGATTATTCGGACACGTTATGCGGGAATGCAAACGCCCTAAACAGCGGGGGAACGTTGCTTTCGTGAGGGTCGAGGACCAGACGGCCGAGAGGGTGTGGGATGAACCCGTACTGAGTGGGGAGAAAAGAGTTCACCCATTCGTGTGTGAGGGAACCGTAAGGATGGGGGACGCAGACCCCATCCCGGTGAAGATATTAAGAGACACTGGGGCCGATTTTACCCTGGTGAGTGAAACCCTGTTCCCCGAGGGTTACGAGAGTACCAGTGTGGGGGTGGCAAGTGTGACCACTGTGGGAGGCCCAGTGAGGATGCCCCTACACCAGGTGACTCTGAATTCTGATTATGGCTGCCAGACCCTAGTGGTAGGGGGTCTGTGCATCAATGCCCAAGATGGAGGCACAGGTCATCTTGGGAAATGACGCATGTGGAGGATATGTCCTTCCGAATCTCGTGAAAGGCGAGGAGTGCCTAGAGCACTATAAGGAGACGGGCGGAGTGTTAGACGCCTGTGGGGACGAGAAAGGAATCGCCACGGTGGCGTTCCAGGTTTGTGCTGTGATGCCGAGACAGCGCGAAGGACACGGAGGGTGTGGATCTGATGGGGCTGAGGAGACGTCCGACAGCCTGGGAATCGATCACCTCTTCATGGGACCCGGAGAACGAGCGAAGGGCGAAGGCAGCCCGAATGGTGAGTTGCAGGTGACCCTCACCAGTTCTCTAGGGGTAGACCGCACTCGTCTTAGAGAGCTGCAGCAGATGGAGTTGGAGTTAAAGCCTCAGATACACAACACTAAGCACATGTTTACCTTATTGTACAAAATATAAATAATAAATCATATCACATATGGTGGTCTAATCTACTATTATTCTATTTATAAACACTGCTACTCTATCTACAGTTTCAAAAATAAAGGCCTTAGCTGATACTGTAGGTGCAGCCTGCTTAGCCTGGCTATGTAGTTCAATCTCAGATTAGGGTGTGGCACTATGTCTCAGAGTGCCACTCAATGGCGGCTGGCAAAGAGGTGTTGGTGTGCTGGTAGAGTAATAAGAAACATCACTGTTTGTGGGCCAGCTCAGCTTGCAACTCCAGAATCATATATTACTTGCCGAATGAAAGGAATTAATAATGGTTCCCTAAACATATAAAGTACAGGTATGACATGGATAAGGGGTATGTATAGTGCTTAGTAAACGTACGTGTTTTGGTGACCAGTTGGCGACCTTGTGGTTAGTAGTAGAGCCCTATGACGGGGCGGGCATACAACAGTTAAGTGAACAAGTTGTGTTCCCACTCCTTCTCGATCAGAGGCCGGTTGGGATTGACTGGGATACTCTCCTGGCGTACAGTGGCGCCGCGAGGATAGAGTGAAGACCCGCAGGGCTATGGTGAGTGATCTTGAGTGTACTGTTGCTCACCCGAGTAAACCCCGACACTACCTAACTTATATTACCTAGTGTACACCATTAATAATAGTATATAAAGCAATCGGATACTTAGCTTTTCTCTTTGCTAATGAGATCTTTGGTTGGTCGGATTGTAGAGGATCCTGTGTCGAAGCTCAGAAAAAGAACTGTTATGTGTTGTAAAATTTGTCAGGGAGTGTCTCCTGACTGTATGTTTACAAGTTGCTGTGTATACATGACGCCGTGACTCTCCCTCAGAGCTGGGTTCCAACATTATTTGATGGTTCCATTATTGTTTTATGGAGAAGAGAGTCAAGCTATATTTCTTGTGTTGGTAATTATATTCAGTCCTAGTGAACACTATTTTATTAAGTTTAAATACTAAACTGAAGTTTAAAAGAAATGAGAGTTAATATATATACGCGACGTTGATGATGCCACGAAATACCCACTCTCCTTTTAACATGGGTAACTGTATTATGTTGACGTGTGTCGGATTTCCGACATAATTCCGGGGATGGGGAGGAACATGGGTCGAAGTCACGGGAAGGATTGTGATCATTTTATTCCTCGCCCTCAGAATTATAAAGGGTCTTTAATTTGAGCTTGCATTGTCCTGCAGCAGTCCGCTCAGGACTGACTTCCTTTACTGGCACTGTGGGTGCTGGAAGTCATTGTACGTCTTCTTTTCCTGCCAGTTCTAATGGAAGTAATTTCTCTAATGTTTTGAGAGTAATGTTGCTTCGGCATTTTACCTTCACTATTCTTAAGATGCCTCGACTGTCTGGATGAACAGAGACTATTTTACCATATGTTACCATATTTTACCATATGCCATTTCACCGACCTATCACCCCCAACAGAAGTTTGAAACATTGAACCAAGTCACTCTCTCGGACACATGAAGGATCCTCTGGTTCCTCGTCCATATGGGACACTAGAGTTCTGAGAGGTCCCCCATACATCAGATGAGCTGGACAACGGTTTACACTGCAAAACGTACTCAGAGAGGTAGGTAAATGGTTGGTTGTTAACTCGAGCTTCTATCTCTATGGCAACGGTTTGGAGCTCCTGCAGATCAATTTTTTAGCAGTGCAGGGTTTTCCGTAGAGAACGTTTCACCGTACCACTCATGCGTTCATAGAAGCCTCCGTGCCATGGTGCTCTGGGAGGTATGAATTTCCAATGGCACTGCCGTGGATTTAGGGCCGTGCGTACTTTTGGGTGGTTCCAGATTTTCCTCAGACATGCTTCTCCTGCCACTAAGTTGGACCCATTGTCTGAGATCATTAACTTAGGACAGGATCTACGTGAAGCAAACCTGCGGGAAGCCTATAAGAATGCCTCAGCCCTCATATTGAGAGTCACTTCTAGATGGACTGCCCTTGTTGTGGCACAAGTGAAAAGGCAGATATATGCCTTTACTGTTTTTTTTTTTGTCCTTGGTTCCTGTGAGTGTTAAGGCTCCTGTAAAATATACTCCTGTAGTTTCAAAGGGACGAATATGTACCATTCGTTCCTTTGGGAATGTAGAGGTCCCGGATATGGAAACACTCTGGCATTGTATCTCCGGCAAATTACACTGGATTTAATTATAGATTTTACAGTCTGCCTGCCTTGGGGTAGCCAGTACTGTTGTCCTTAGTCTGTGAGAGTATCTAATAATCCCACTATGCAGAGTGCTGTTTTTGTGTATGTGTAACACAATCAGCTTGCTGACTAAGTGGTGACGAGGGAGCAATATTGGATTTTTTGCTTCCATATCTAAGTCTGCATGTTGTAAGCGTCCTCCACATCTGATTATGTTATAATTGTTGGTGTCTACACAGAGACCCAGATCATTTTGAAGCTTCTTAGGGACATTGTCAAATTCTATCCTGAATATATTTATTTGAGCTCTTTTGACCCAGTACCTTAGGCTCTAGGGAATTTATGCTAGGTTCCTATTTTCTTTAGAAAATCAAACACCACTTGGGTGACCCCATTAGTTTATTCAGTTCAGAGTACCGATTAGGATTAATTACCAAAGTCTGAGGTGGTTCTGAATTCTCAGTGGGAACATTGACATTGGTCACAATGACTTGTGGCTTTTGTTGAGGCCACTAGTCA
Source organism: Procambarus clarkii (assembly GCF_040958095.1). NCBI lineage: Eukaryota > Metazoa > Arthropoda > Malacostraca > Decapoda > Cambaridae > Procambarus > Procambarus clarkii. The sequence continues at coordinate 11,987,277 of NC_091166.1, forward strand.
CTGACCAGCCAATTAGGTCCATTGAACCATATCTCTGATTTTGTTAATTGCCATAAAGTCAGGCCTCGGGAGAGATTGTCAGCTGGATTCTCTTTAGTGGGTATATATATCTCAGTTTGTACCCCGCATACAACTCTCGTGTTTCCTTAACGCGGTTACTCACGTATGAATTTTTACTGTTATTGTCTTTTACCCACTGTAGCACTGCCTTCATTATCTGACCATACCACTATTTCTTGAAAATTGATGTTGCTTAAGGCCTTGATCAAAGAATAAGCCAATCTTACTCCAAGCAGTAGGGCTGTTAACTCCAGTTGTGGCAATGATCTTTTCTTTAATGGTGCTACTCTGGCCTTTGATGTGAACAAATTGGCTTGCCTATTTGAGACCAGGTAAGCTACTGTGCCATAAGCTTTTCTTGAGGCATCACAGAATACATGTAGCTAAATTGGTTCTTTTTCATTTACTGTCTTCCAAGGGAACTTAACAGACTCTAGGATACTTAAATCTTTCACTAGCCCCTGCCATATTTCTTGTAACATAGGTGTTAGAAGATCATCCCAGCCTATCTTTTGTTGCCAACATTCCTGCAGTATCAACTTCCTATTAATTAAGATTGTACTTAATTAAATTAATAGTCCCAATGAGTCGAAGGATTTGCTGTCTCGTGAGAGTAATTTTCTCATTGTTAAGTTGGTGGTATCTGGCACCACTGACTTGATTGTCAACTGATCTGCTGTCGTATCCCAGCAAACACATAACGTTTTGGAAACTTTCATATACGTGTTCCGGTAGGTTTAGGAATGACTTGTCTTGAGAATGGTGCAGGAGAGCATTTGAGAAACTTGTACTCCAAAAATCTAAACATATAGTTTTAATAATATATGGTTTTCCTAAAACTATTTTATTCCTAATGTATTACAAATCGTTTTTACATTTTTAAATATAAATTTATGGTCTTTTTTGTAAAATTTATTAATAAATTGTGAATGATATTTTATGGCTGTATGAAACATTCAAAACACATTTACTTATTCTGTGATCAAATAAAATTTATTTTCATAATTTTGCTACAAATCAGTCTTTTAAAACAATTTGACTCATTATGTATTCCACTAAACACTAATATCATGTTTATATATAAAATTTATGTATTATTCCCTAAAATAATTTGTATAAATTGTAAATGTTGCTTGATTGAGGTGTGTAACATTCATAAAACTTTTTGTTGTTTTATATATGGAAGTGCATCCATATTGCACTTGAGGAGGAGGAGGGTGAGGAGGAAGGAGGAGGAGGAAGGTGAGGAGGAGGAGGAGGGCATGGAGGGAGGAGGAGGAGGAGGGCGAGGAGGCAGGAGGAGGGGGAGGATGGCAAAGAAAAAGGAGGAAGAAGGCGAGGATGAAGGAGGAGCAGGGCGAGGAGGATGGAAAATAAGGGCGAGGTTTTGGAGGATGAGGGCAAGGAGGAAGGAGGATGAAATGGAGGAGTATGAGTTGGAGGAAGAAGGAGGAGGAGGAAGGAGGTGGATATCGAGGAAGAAGAGGGGGAGGAGGAGGAGGTCGAGGCAGAGGAGGCAGAGGGGGGAGGGGGATGAGAAGGAAGGGAAAGAGGGGACGGGAGGGGTAAGAGAAGGGGGATGAGGAGGAAGGAGAAGAGGAGGGGAGAGAGTAGTGGTAAGAGAAGAAGAATATGGAGGAAGAGGTGGGGGAGGGGTAAGAAAATGGGGGAAAGAGAAGGGGAGAAGTAAGAGAAGGAGGAAGGGGTAAGAGGGGAGGGGTTAGAGAAGGGGGTGAGGTAAGGACGGGGATGTGGAGGAAGGGGAAATGGAAGGGTGAGGGGTAAGAGAATGGGAATGAGGAGGGGGAAAGGAAAGAGTAGGGGCAGAAGAGAAGAGGGAAGGAGAAGATGGGGAGGGAGTGTAACAGGATCTGTGTGACGGCTGGGTTATGTACACTGTAGGCCTAATAAAAGTTGCCATGAAGTGTTAGGGTGCTGGATTATACAGGCCTTTCTTGGTAGATAAATAATGTGTTCATCTTCATAAAATACAGCAAGAAAAATAAAGAATCAGATTAAAATGTTTTAAATAACTTTATCTCTGATTTTACTAATGAATTAAATTAATATTATACAGTGAGCAATGGTTAGTAAGGCAGTGACGGTTTTCAGGAGGGTTCCACATGGGATGGTCTCACATCCTCCTTCTCTTACCCTCTCTTCTCTTCCCTTGCCTTCTCTTACCCCATCCTCCTGCTTCAGCCTACAGTTTAGACCTATTGTCTTATGTATGACCCTCTGTCCTGCGTGACAGTCAATACCAGCATTATCCTCACTTTAATAAGACTATCAAAATCCTCAGATTAGGCAAAATTGTAATTAATTCTTGTCAATAAAGATGTAAATAATAATAACCCCATCCTCCTTTTTCTGGTGTAACTAGTACCGTACCAACCATCGCCGTGGTGGGCTGGTGTTTACCGCGTGTAGTGACCCCCTCCCCCTGCTCTTCCCCTTCCTTCTCTTACCCCTCCCCTCTCCCCCTTCCTCTTCCCCCTCATCCTTATCCTCCTTCTCTTACCCCTCCCCTCTTCCCCCTCCTCTTCCCCCTCATCCTCATCCTCCTTCTCTTACCCTTCTCCTCTTCCCCCTCATCTTCCTTCTCTTACCCCCTTTCCTCTTCCCCTTCCTTCTCTTACCCCTCCCCTCTTCCCCTTCCTTCTCTTACCCCTCCCCTCTCTCCCTCCTCTTCCCCATCCTCATCCTCCTTCTCTTACCCCTCCCCTCTTCCCCTTCTTTCTCCTACCCCTCCCTTCTCTCCCTCCTCTTCCCCCTCATCCTTCCTCTCTTACCCCTCCCCTCTTCCCCTTCCTTCTCTTACCCCTTCCCCTTCTCTGTCCTCTTTCCCCTCCTCCTCATCCTCAGTTTCTAACGCCTCTCCTATTCCCCTTCCTTTTCTTACCCCTCCTCCGCTCTCCCTCCTATTCCCCCTCTTACCTCTACTGCTCCTACCCCTACTATTCTTCCCCCCTCCTCCTCCGTCACTTAATTCCCCCCTCCCCAACGTCCTCCTCTTTCCTCTTCCCCACCCCTCTTCTTCCTTCCTCCTAGACCTACTCCTTCCTCCTAGACCTACTCCTTCCTCCTCTAACTTATCCTCCTTCCTCCTCTGCCTCGACCTCCTCCTTCTCCCCCTCTTCCTCCTCCACTTCGTTCCTCCTCGCCCCCCTCCTCCTCCTCCTTCCACGCCATTCTCCTCCTCCTCCTTCCTCGCCATCCTCCTCCTCCTTCCTTCTCCTTCTTTCTCCTTGCCCTCCTCCCCCCCCCTTCTTCCTCCTCGCCCTCCTCCTTCTTCTTCCTCGCCCTACTCCTCCTCCTCCTCTTCTCTCCTCCTCTCTCCTCCTCTTCCTCATCCGTCCTCGCCCTCATCCTCCTCCTTCCTCCTCGCCGCCCACTTCCAACTTTCTCCTTGCTCTCCTCCTCCTTCCTAGTCGCCCTTCTCCTTCCTCCTCCCCCTCCTCCTCCTGTAGTAACCTGGTGTAGTGGCCTGGTGTAGTGGCCTGGTGTAGTGGCCTGGTGTAGTAGCCTGGTGTAGTGGCCTGGTGTAGTAGCCTGGTGTAGTGGCCTGGTGTAGTGGCCTGGTGTAGTGGCCTGGTGTAGTAGCCTGGTGTAGTAGCCTGGTGTAGTAGCCTGGGGTAGTGGCCTGGTGTAGTAGCCTGGTGTAGTGGCCTGGTGTAGTGGCCTGGTGTAGTGGCCTGGTGTAGTAGCCTGGTGTAATAGCCTGGTGTAGTGGCCTGGTGTAGTGGCCTGGTGTAGTGGCCTGGTGTAGTAGCCTGGTGTAATAGCCTGGTGTAGTGGCCTGGTGTAGTGGCCTGGTGGAGTAGCCTGGTGTAGTAGCCTGGTGTAGTGGCCAGGTGTAGTGGCCAGGTGTAGTGGCCTGGTGTAGTGACCTGGTGTAGTGGCCTGGTGTAGTAGCCTGGTGTAGTAGCTTGGTGTAGTGGCCTGGTGTAGTGGCCTGGTGTAGTAGCCTGGTGTAGTAGCTTGGTGTAGTGGCCAGGTGTAGTGGCCTGGTATAGTAGCCTGGTGTAGTGGCCTGGTGTAGTAGCCTGGTGAAGTAGCCTGGTGTAGTAGCCTGGTGTAGTGGCCTGGTGTAGTAGCCTGGTGTAGTAGCCTGATGTAGTGGCCTGGTGTAGTGGCCTGGTGTAGTGGCCTGGTGTAGTAGCCTGGTGTAGTGGCCTGCTGTAGTAGCCTGGTGTAGTAGCCTGGTGTAGTAGCCTGGTGTAGTGGCCTGGTGTAGTGGCCTGGTGTAGTGGCCTGGTGTAGTAGCCTGGTGTAGTAGCCTGGTGTAGTAGCCTGGTGTAGTAGCTTGGTGTAGTAGCCAGGTGTAGTGGCCTGGTGTAGTAGCCTGGTGTAGTGGCCTGGTGTAGTGGCCTGGTGTAGTGGCCTGGTGTAGTAGCCTGGTGTAGTAGCCTGGTGTAGTAGCCTGGTGTAGTAGCTTGGTGTAGTGGCCAGGTGTAGTGGCCTGGTGTAGTAGCCTGGTGTAGTGGCCTGGTGTAGTGGCCTGGTGTAATAGCCTGGTGTAGTGGCCTGGTGTAGTAGCCTGGTGTAGTAGCCTGGTGTAGTGGCCTGGTGTAGTGGCCTGGTGTAGTGGCCTGGTGTAGTAGCCTGGTGTAGTAGCCTGGTGTAGTAGCCTGGTGTAGTAGCTTGGTGTAGTGGCCAGGTGTAGTGGCCTGGTGTAGTGGCCTGGTGTAGTAGCCTGGTGTAGTAGCCTGGTGTAGTGGCCTGGTGTAGTAGCCTGGTGTAGTGGCCTGGTGTAGTGGCCTGGTGTAGTAGCCTGGTGTAGTAGCCTGGTGTAGTGGCCTGGTGTAGTGGCCTGGTGTAGTGGCCTGGTGTAGTAGCCTGGTGTAGTGGCCTGGTGTAGTGGCCTGTTGTAGTGGCCTGGTGTAGTAGCTTGGTGTAGTGGCCAGGTGTAGTGGCCTGGTGTAGTAGCCTGGTGTAGTAGCCTTGTAACAAACTAGGCTGTTGTAAAAATTATCCAGAAGGTTCCAGAAGTCGTGTAAGGACCTGACCTCTCAACGCCCAGTCCTCTGGGAATTAGCAGGTCTGATCACAAATGGCGGGCATCTTTGTTCATAGTTTTGTATAATGAACCATCCTATAGTATTCAGTAATTTAGAGAAATTAGCCTTTATTCATTTTGTATTAAAATTGTATTGTATAATAGTACTGGGTACAATATCAAGAGTATTCTAATTATTGAGTTTAAGTCACCATCAGTGACGTCACGAATCAGATCTAAGTTGTTAGGCGGAGTGACCGGCGGTCATAGGTCATCAGGGTTGACATGTCTACTATTTCTCAAAGTTCAATTAACCATTTTGGGGAACGGGAACAGCTCTGCCGTTAGATGCTTGTGTAATTTAACTTCAGTAAAATAATTCAACCAGTCTGGATCAATTAAGTACAACAGAGGTTAATTGTTATAACTTAAACCTTGCTAAGTAACTGGGTAGACTATGCGGAACAATACAATGCTCTAGTCTGGGCTAGACCAGATGAGGAAGAGATCAGTGTGGACTCCAGATAAACTGGGGGAGGTCAACCCATCTTACCTCTCCCCCAAGACCAGCCCAACATCTAGCTGGTTGCCCAAGTTATAGTTGCTATGGTTATTGATAGGGATAGTCAACTCATTGCATTCAGGTCAAGTAGGGAGTGTTAAAGTGACAGGGAGTGAACATATTTAGATTTTGTTTTAGTTTTCTTTTAATAAATTAATTAGTTAATAATTTGCATTTTTATTGTTTCCATTTGGTTATGTGTATACTTGTCCTGGTCACGTGGTCGACACGAGGCAGAGTTGTATTGGGCGCCGATTCTAACATCGAATCGGAATTATCATTACCGTGTAAATTATTCCACACTCAAGGTCATCGGTTATAGTGGGGATCAAGCCCCAAGGTTGATTAATTCGCATGATCGATCCAGACCTGGATCATTGCTGTGTTGCTGGTCTGGTGGTGGCGGCGGAGGCGACTCTAGGGTTTTGCTCAGAGCCTAGGTCACGTCATACTGGTTGTAGAATCCTAAGTCGGTCAATCGTCTTAGGACCACGTGGCGTGGAGTTTGCTTTGGTAAAAGTTTTGGAGTCCCTTGTAGAGAATAAAAAGTAAGAATACGGGTAGAGGGGGGAGTAGAAGGAAAGATAAGATTAAGTAGAGAGAACCCTCCCCGTGTTACAATGGTGCACAGCGGTGGTTTCAACAATTTTGTTTGAAATTGTTGAAAGGCTCACGCGTCTAGCCATTCGAACACGTGCGTGGATGCTAAGGAGACAGCCGCGGGCCAGGGATTAGTCGTGCGCCCCACTACAGTGCGTTTGAGTGGGGATTGGCGAATCTTGGGGTCGTGTGGGCTGATACGATTAAGGTTTAGTTAGTAAGATTAGGCTGTTAAGATTTATTGAAAAGGAGACCGCTCCGAGTTGATTGGACTGGGTACCATACTCGACCCATTGCAATTAATTCAGAGGTGTTGGGAGCCGCCATACTCTCAACAGCAGTTCCTTGTGGGCTGTCTGGGCGGATATATCTGTGGGACGCCAGGAGATAGATCCGAGGGCGTTGTTAGACGACCCAAAACGCTAGGAAAAACGACCCAAAACGCTAGGAAAAACGTAATCCGTGAAGGGCGTTGCGGCCTCCGAGGGACGGACTAGTAACCTACCTAGCAGCGATTCAACAACTAAGTGATCGCACACTTAGTGGAGGTTGAGTCGTCCCTAGTCATAATTGTTGCTGAAAGCTGCGTGTCGCTCTGTTGGAACCTAGATGGTCGAGACCCCTAGGCTAGGTGTGGTACGGAGAGCCGGTAGGAGCAATTATAAGATTAAGTCGAGTGCATTTTTGAATTAAGTATACTTAAATTTATAAAGTAATTCCTTTTATTTGCGTTGTTCTAGTGATTAATTTTTGTTTCCCCTAAATTCAATCCCCGGTTAAAATTTTTCCAAAGTGTTTAGCATTTTCTTCCATATTAGGCTAAGTGCGTACATTAAGTTTCGTTATTCCCTGTTGTATTAGTCTAAGTCAGAGGTGTTGGTTCTAGAGCGTAGTTAACCCTCTGGACTTAGGGCTATATGTTGGTCACGATAGATAAGTGAATGAGTTTAAGGGATAGTAATTTTCGTGTAAATGCTTAATAGAGTCCGTGGAATATTTCTAAGTATTTTGGGATAAGTTTTCGGCTAAGTCAACGTCGGAAAGTCGTTAACTGTAATTAATTTGTATTCGTGGGTCACGTATATGATCTGGGTATCATTAGGATTCCCCAGTCGATGCGAGTGATATTGTTCTAGTGTTTACCAGTAAGACGGTAGAATTGTGTTTGTAGACTTAGAATTCTGTTTTCAGTAGAAACGTAGGTGGAAAATTTTCTAAGTCCAGCTTGGGCTAGAATCTGACTTTTTGGCAGAAATTCTAATTTTCATGTTTCGTGTATATTCTAGGGTCAGTATTACTCTCTAGTGCGCGCAAGGGACGTAATTCTGTCTGTAAGCATTAAACAGTGATAATTACATTTTTGCCGAATTTAGTTATTTTTCAAGAAAATCGTGTTGTAATTTTGTCAGAGTCCATTTGAGGTGAAAATCTTGGATTTTGACGAAAATTCGAATTAGTGAGTGTTGAAACCGCCTGATGTGTCAGTATTGTTCTATATACAACGTCAGTATTAAATAATAACTTATTTATATCTGGGAACGAGAAACTCAAATTTTTGCGAATTAAAGGAGTTTTGTGATATTTGGGGTGATAGAATATTTTTCCCTCGGAGTCAGAAAAATTGGCAGAGTCCAGCAATGGAGCAAAAACGCAGTTTTTGATAAAAATTCAATCTTTGGTAAGCAAATATATGTCCTGGGTGTCTATATTAATTGCTAGAGCGGTTTATTAACGTAAAACTAGTTATTTTTCTTCAGAACAAAAATTTAGATTTTTCAGCGTTTAAGCGAAAAAGCGCGGGACTTAGTTTTTTCAGCGCAGCTGGTCCTGCTCCATCAGTCATCAGGGGCCACTGCTGCTCACTTCAAGTGCGTTTAGTATTCGAGTACAGTAAATATTCTTTATTAATCCATCACGAGTGCTGCGCGTTAGTTGCGTTATCATTTAAATTGTTTTATATAAAATAGATTCTTTAATTTTTTTAACGTAAAGGACTTAGGTTTCAGCAATAGAACTGCGGGGTATTTCACGGTCAGACACACTCATTCATTGGATTCACTTCAGCGATTCTCTCTATAAATCAGTGTATTTCCTATTTTGGGAATTTAGTAGTTTTCTCTTAGAAAAGAGTTGTGATTTTTTTTTATTTGTGTAAGGTTACGGTTGTAGTGAGTCCGGGTCGAGAGTGCACTAAAGGGTAGTTTAGAAGAGACGTGGCACACCAGGAATCACAGAAAATGTTTAACCCAGATAGTGACCAGTCAGTAGGGACCAGTGGGAGTGGAAGTGTAGAGGACAGCACCTCTTCCGACACCACTGGGGACCGCTCAGGTACACCTCATCCACCACTACAACAACCCCAACCCCATCCTCAATTCCCGTACCAACCCCATCCTCAATTCCCATACCAACCCCATCCTCAATTCCCATACCAACCCCATCCTCAGTTCCCATACCAACCCTTCCCCAACCCCAGGCCACTCCATACCCATTACAACCCCAGGCCACCCCATACCCATACCCATTCCAACCCCAGGCCACCCCATACCCATACCCATACCCATTCCAACCCCAGGCCACCCCATACCCATACCCATACCCATTCCAACCCCAGGCCACCCCATACCCATTCCAACCCCAGGCGACCTCATACCCACCCCAACCTCAATCCACACCCCAACCTGAGGTCACCCACACCATACCTCAACCCCAACCTCAATCCACACCCCAACCCGAGGCCACCCACACCATTCCTCAACCCCAACCTCCATCCACACCCCAACCCGAGGCCACCCACACCATACCTCAACCCCAACCTCCATCCACACCCCAACCCCAGGCCACCCACACCATACCTCAACCCCAACCCCAGGCCACCCACACCATACCTCAACCCCAACCCCAGGCCACCCACACCATACCTCAACCCCAACCCCAGGCCACCCACACCATACCTCAACCCCAACCCCAGGCCGCCACAGCCTTAGACAGGCAGATTCGCACGGAGACGCCGGGCACTCAGTTGTCGCCATTACGTAGAGGCGTTAAGTAAAGGCGAGGGAGCCAAGCCGAGGAACTGTGGCGCGGGTTCATCAGGCGGGAAGCAGCCCTCAGCTGCAAGTTCGAGCCACTCTGCGCGGGGTACCAACAGAGATCCGCGGAAGTGTTACTCCTGCTGGAAGCGCGGGCATATACAGAGGGATTGCGAAGTCACTCCTACGAAAGCATGAAAGCAGGCTCCTAGTGATGGTAGGCCTACTTTTGAGGTGAAAGTGGAAGGTGTGAGATTGACAGCTTTTGTTGATACAGGAAGCCAGGCGACGGTAATTAAAAAGTCAGCCTTCAGCAATTTTAGGTATGCACGTCTTCAACGTTGCGCAAAGACATTAACAGCGGTCAATGGGGAAAAGATTGAGATCGTAGGTCAAGGTACAGTTAATTTTGAGATTGATGGGGAATTGCAGCCTCACACATGTACGATCGTAGAGAACCTTGATTTTCCTGGTCACATCTTAATGGGAACTGATTTTCTGTCGCGATTTGATTATTCCTTGTCTGCTCAAAAAGGGGCTAGGAACTGCAGGTTGCAGTTGGGACAGACTTCCTACCCAGTGGAGATGATCGACCATCCCCCAGTTGTAGCTTCAATTAAGAGGAAGCTGAAATATTATGCGCACTTTCCGAAATTGATTTTTAAGTCTCTTCCAGACACAGTTAAGAGGTCATGCGCCTTGCATGCATTGACCAAACAGAGTTGCCCACCACATTCTGTTAAATTTATTAAAGTAGCCATGGGACGTCACATACAACCAGGTACCACCCTTCAGGTGGCTGGGAGATGTGATAGTTTATTAATTCCTCATCACTTAGCTGTAGTGCTCGATAAAGGTGCACTCATTCCAGTTGTCAATCTTTCACATAAGACTTTTCGCTTCAGGGCGGGTGATAGGGTATCTCAGGGAACCATGGTGGAGGACACAGAAATCTTTCACCATGAGTCAGCTGAGACGCCAGCCGTCACTGCACAATGTAGTGCACTGAACATGTTGAACACTAAAACACCATCTAAAGAACAATACGAGACGAGACATGTTGCACAGAATGTAGAGGAAGTGGAAAAATTAATTTCAGCACTTGATTTACAACATGTTGCACAGGCGGATAGGAAGGCACTGAGAGGAGTTTTGAGGAAATTCCCGAAATTGTTTGCGACAGAGGATGACCAGATTGGTCTCCTTGATAAGATCGAGCACACCATTCCAATTGGTGACTATTTGCCTGTGTACACAAGACAGTGGAGGTTGTCAGAACAGGCAAAGAACATTATCAGGGAGGAGTGCCAGAAAATGTTGAGACAGGGCGTGATAGAGCCTAGTACGTCACCGTGGCTCTCTCCTGTTGTGCTAGTTCGGAAACTGGACGGTAGTTATCGTTTCTGTGTTGACTACCGGAAGGTGAACGAACTAACTAAGGGTGATGTGTATCCGTTGCCCCGAATACAGGAGATAATAGATCAATTTGGTGCTGCTAAGTATTTCTCAACTCTTCACGCAAAATCGGCGTATTGGGCGATCCCGGTGGCAGAACAGGATAGGGAAAAAACAGCATTCTCGGATGGTAGGCACACTTATCAATTCCGTAGGATGCCGTTTGGTTTGAAGACAGCGCCTTCGTCGTTTCAGAGGGCCATCAACTTTATCCTTAGTCCGGTACTGGGTAGGCATTCTTTAGCGTACCTGGATGATGTTGTGATATATTCCAGGACGTTTGAGGAACACCTACAGGACTTGACTGAGACTTTGAAGTTGTTAGATCAGGCAGGTTTCAGGCTGAATGTTCAGAAGTGCACCCTGGCGGCTCAGAAATTCAAATTTCTGGGGTTCCAGGTGTGCCCAGACCTGACCCAGGTGTGTCCAACCTGACCCAGATTCTTGCCGCGCCATTGCTGACATGCCTACTCCAAGGACAGCAAAGTATGTGCGTAGGTTTTTGGGGGCGGCCGGATATTTTCGTCGTCATATTGAAGGTTTCGCTGGCATTTCAGCACCCCTGACTGATCTGACAAAGAAAAATGCGAAGTTTGTGTGGAAATCTGAACATGACGAGGTCTATCGCAAACTGAAAGACCAACTAATCACGACACCGGTATTGGCTATTCCTGATTTTGAGAAAGAGTGGGAAGTGCACACTGACGCCAGCGGTATTGCTATTGGCGGGTGCTTAATTCAGCGAGATGCGGATAATTTACCCCATCCGGTAGCCTATTTCAGTAGGAAGGTCAAAGGACCTGAAGTTCGTTATTCAGCTACGGATCGGGAGGCACTGGCAGTAGTAGAATCAGTTAGGTATTTCGAGCCTTACCTATTTCAGCGGCATTTTGTAATCTATACAGACCATCGAGCGTTAACACACATATTTAAAAAGCGAACGAAATGCCCACGAATGTCACGCTGGTCTCACGAACTTTCGGCCCACTCATTCCAGATCTTGTACAAGCCTGGTCCAGCACATGTTGTGCCAGACACGCTAAGTAGAAATATAGCGGCAATGCAGATTAATGAAAATATTGAAACCATTCCATCAGATAAAATGAGAGAATACCAGATGAGCGAGCCTAGATGGAAAGAAATTATTGAGTATTTAGAGGGAGGAAAATACCCGAAAAAGAAAAAGAATTTACCTATTCATGATTTTGAAATGAAACAGGGCGTCCTGTATTATGTTAATAGCCAGAATGATAGGGCAGTATTTCAGCTAGTTATTCCGGACTCGTTGCGGTCATCAGCGTTAAAGCTTGCGCATGCTTCTAAAATTGCAGGGCATCCGGGGATCTATAAAACGCACTTAAAAGCAAAGTCTCTATTTTATTTTCCAGGATTACTTGCTGAGGTAATCAATTTCGTGAAGTCGTGCCCTCGTTGCCAGAGGAGGAAAGGCACCCTTAAGGTACAAGCCCCACTTTAGGAATTTCCTGAAATTCGTGAACCGTTAGATCGTGTGGGGGCCGATTTGATTGATTTACACCACAGTCATTCAGGTAACAGATACGTGTTGGTGCTAGTTGACCATCTGTCTAGATACACTACACTAGTTGCATTACGTCAGAAGGATTCTCGTACGGTTGCAGATGCGTTCTTGCGTAGGTTCGTTACTGTATTCGGACCTCCTAAAGTTTTAGTCTCTGACCGGGGTCAAGAATTCAATGGGAATAAATTTAGAGAAGTTTGTAAGATTTTAGAGACAACTTCGGCTTTTACAACGGCCTACCACCCACAAGCAAACGGAATGACGGAACGGACTAATCGTTCAGTCAAGGATATGCTTGCAATCCTTGCTGAACATGATGCAAACACCTGGGATGAACACCTACCCTATGTTCAGTTCGCCTTGAATACTGCCATCCACCAATCAATTAACACCCAACCACTTCATTTGTTTACTGGTAATTCATGCAATTTCCCCTCAGGTCTGCTTAACAGACATAATGTTGCATACGGGGAGGACTATCCTTCAGAGGTCCTTGGAAAAATGAGAAATGCATGGAATATTGCAGCTGAAGCGTCCAAGAAGGCACGGACTCGGTATGCTCATTTTTATGACAAGAAAGTGCGCCCTCTTGAGTTGACGGAAGGAAGCCTCGTATTGAGAGTGAATGAGGCTGCGCCCGCCAATCAGAGCAGGAAACTAGCTCCGAGGTGGCGAGGACCATAGAGTAATTAAAAGGGCGGGGCCGGTTAATCTTGTTATAAAAGGAGTATTCGAGGACCAGATGGAAAGGACAATTCATGTGAATAAATTGAAACAATATCATGCTAGAGAGGAATTAGAACTGTCCTTCAGCGGGTCTAGTTCCTGACTCAGCAGTGCTGACTCATGGCTTCACCGACGAGTCAGAGGATGAGGATGACCCTCTGTCATCGCTCATCAGTAGTCAGGTGCAGTCTCGCCACCCTATGGTGACGAGATCTCGCGCTATACAGTAAAGTAACTTCCCTAGTTAGTATAATTTAGTATTCATTAGATTTTCCTGTAAAGGCAATGAGGTGTACTATGTCTATACTTGACTCAGGTAGCAACTTTTACCGTGCTCTGGGGTTCCACCTCCACCAAACCCAGAGTATATCTATGCTTCCGCTGTGTTGTGTCTGTCTGTTCCCAGGTCTGATTGGTACACCGACCCAGTTGTTCCAGCCACACGTGAACCCTTGTCTGTAAAGACCGAGGGGGGAGGCACGTTACACAAAGCCCTCCCCCCACCAGCCCCAGTAACCCATACATCAGTTACTGTGGGGATGAGTGACTGTCCAAGAGTCACCCGGCCGACGCCTCACGTCACTAACGAGGTTGTCAGGGCCAGCGAGCTGTCCACATTATAGCAGTCACCGGAGGTGCCATACAACGCCGGGGTAGCTGTCTCGAGATCACCAATACCCACCTGCTGCGTCATCAAGACTGCAGCCATTCCAGCAGTGTTGGAGGAGAGGTCAAGAAATGGAAAGCGCGTAGCAGTACTCAAGAGTTTCGCCGGAAGATTAATGATTACGTCATCTGAAGTAACAAGAAAGCAGAACTAAGGCGGTCACAGGTGGAAGGCACGGTTTCCCTACAGAGTACCGGGACTCGCCAATAGAAGGTCGCAAAATTGTCTCCTTTGGCCTAAAGTCGGCGGTACGAGGGTATACACAGTTGGTGTTTATGACCTAGTAACCTGGTGACATCAAGAAACGCCTGAGATGACGTGAGCAATGATGGAAGACGAGATTCTCCTGTTCTGCAAACAAGCAATCCGCCTCTACGACCCTCTAACATCACTCCTGCTAAGAGACACCGTTGGTACATCCAGTCCTGCTCTGCTGTGGTCATCTGCGACGTCAAGTTTAACATCAAGACTGCCGTGTGAACTGTGATTGATATGAAGGCGTGTGGACTGTCGAGAGCAAGATTAATGGCCGAAGTAACAGTATTCTACAGCTGTCACTTGGTACTCCGCTCTACTACACTCTGTCGTCATTCAGGAGTACCGGATGGGAGTACAAGAGGACCAGGTATTGATGTCTACACATGGGGAGAAGCAAGATCGACACCGTCATCGTCAGCGACTACATTCAGCATCCAGCAGCATCGATTTTTTTTTCTCGATTACTCAATATGAACAATTGATACAAACAACAAAGTTGGCTCTGAACATCTGTGTAAAGAATATCTGGACACTTTTGTTTAAATGTTGGAAAACAGATTTAGAATCAATACTTTATAAATGTTGAAAAACAGATTTAAAATAATTCTGGTATAATATATGAAAATTTTACTCTATAAATTGGACAGTAATCAAAATCGAAGCCCCTGTGACATTGTTTGAGCCCTGAACAAACGGTTATGGAAAATTATGTTGTGATACTTTTGCAAAATGTTTGAACACAGGAGAGGCGGACCAATATAAACATTGACACTCTTACAGTGAGTGAGAACACTTGGCTGTACAGTCAGCTGAAACCTGTGATATAGTATAGGAATTTTTTTTATATTTTTAGATACATGTAATAAACATTAGGTGTGTTCCTTAACATGTCAAGGTTGACATTGAGTGGGGAGTGGGTAGTACACGGACGTGAACTTGATAGTTCCGTAGTACGCTCCCGGATGACTGAAAGTTCAGTCTGAAGATATAACTTTAATGTTTATGCTTGAGCACGGTGTGGCCGGCTCTAGGGGACACATGAACTTGGCTAGTGAAGAGCCAAGAGAGTTTAATAGCTAGTCTTTGATGATAGAGTAGGGACATGTTATTTAGCTATGTCAGTAAGGATAGGATGTATGTTTCCTGATGTTAGAGGATTGCTGTCAGTTAACAGCTGAGAAATTTATGAAATGTGAACATGTTTATTATGATGTTGGACTCTATTATTTGTCAAATTTTATTAGTTAGGTTAGCTTTTGTTTGTGGCATGAGTTGAATTGTGGGTTTGGATACTAAACCTCGTGATTTTTTAACAAATTAACAAGGTTTACTAAGTGCTTGTGCGGGGGGGTTGTAACAAACTAGGCTGTTGTAAGAATTATCCAGAAGGTTCCAGAAGTCGTGTAAGGACCTGACCTCTCAACGCCCAGTCCTCTGGGAATTAGCAGGTCTGAGTCACAAATGGCGGGCATCTTTGTTCATAGTTTTGTATAATGAACCATCCTATAGTATTCAGTAATTTAGAGAAATTAGCCTTTATTCATTTTGTATTAAAATTGTATTGTATAATAGTACTGGGTACAATGTCAAGAGTATTCTAATTATTGAGTTTAAGTCACCATCAGTGACGTCACGAATCAGATCTAAGTTGTAAGGCGGAGTGACCGGCAGTCATAGGTCATCAGGGTTGACATGTCTACTATTTCTCAAAGTTCAATTAACCATTTTGGGGAACGGGAACAGCTCTGCCGTTAGATGCTTGTGTAATTTAACTTCAGTAAAATAATTCAACCAGTCTGGATCAATTAAGTACAACAGAGGTTAATTGTTATAACTTAAACCTTGCTAAGTAACTGGGTAGACTATGCGGAACAATACAATGCTCTAGTCTGGGCTAGACCAGACGAGGTAGAGATCAGTGTGGACTCCAGATAAACTGGGGGAGGTCAACCCATCTTACCTCTCCCCCAAGACCAGCCCAACATCTAGCTGGTTGCCCAAGGTATAGTTGCTATGGTTATTGATATGGATAGTCAACTCATTGCATTCAGGTCAAGTAGGGAGTGTTAAAGTGACAGGGAGTGAACATATTTAGATTTTGTTTTAGTTTTCTTTTAATAAATTAATTAGTTAATAATTTGCATTTTTATTGTTTCCATTTGGTTATGTGTATACTTGTCCTGGTCACGTGGTCCACACGAGGCAGAGTTGTATTGGGCGCCGATTCTAACATCGAATCGGAATTATCATTACCATGTAAATTATTCCACACTCAAGGTCATCGGTTATAGTGGGGATCAAGCCCCAAGGTTGATTAATTTGTATGATCGATCCAGACCTCGATCATTGCTGTGTTACTGGTCTGGTGGTGGCGGCGGAGGCGACTCTAGGGTTTTGCTCAGAGCCTAGGTCACGTCATACTGGTTGTAGAATCCTAAGTCGGTCAATCGTCTTAGGACCACGTGGCGTGGAGTTGGCTTTGGTAAAAGTTTTGGAGTCCCTTGTAGAGAATAAAAAGTAAGAATACGGGTAGAGGGGGGAGTAGAAGGAAAGACAAGATTAAGTAGAGAGAACCCTCCCCGTGTTACAGCCTGGTGTAGTGGCCTGGTGTAGTAGCCTGGTGTAGTGGCCTGGTGTAGTAGCCTGGTGTAGTAGCCTGGTGTAGTGGCCTGGTGTAGTAGCCTGGTGTAGTGGCCTGGTGTAGTAGCCTGGTGTAGTGGCCAGGTGTAGTGGCCTGGTGTAGTGGCCTGGTGTAGTAGCCTGGTGTAGTTTCCTGGTGTAGTGGCCTGGTGTAGTGGCCTGGTGTAGTAGCCTGGTGTAGTGGCCTGGTGTAGTGGCCTGGTGTAGTGGCCTGGTGTAGTAGCCTGGTGTAGTGGCCTGGTGTAGTGGCCTGGTGTAGTGGCCAGGTGTAGTAGCCTGGTGTAGTGGCCTGGTGTAGTAGCTTGGTGTAGTGGCCTGGTGTAGTAGCCTGGTGTAGTGGCCTGGTGTAGTGGCCTGGTGTAGTAGCCTGGTATAGTGGCCTGGTGTAGTGGCCTGGTGTAGTAGCCTGGTGTAGTGGCCTGGTGTAGTGGCCTGGTGTAGTGGCCTGGTGTAGTAGCTTGGTGTAGTGGCCAGGTGTAGTAGCCTGGTGTAGTGGCCTGGTGTAGTGGCCTGGTGTAGTGGCCTGGTGTAGTGGCCTGGTGTATTGGCCTGGTATAGTAGCCTGGTGTAGTGGCCTGGTGTAGTAGCCTGGTGTAGTGGCCTGGTGTAGTAGCGTGGTGTAGTAGCCTGGTGTAGTAGCCTGGTGTAGTGGCCTGGTGTAGTAGCCTGGTGTAGTGGCCTGGTGTAGTAGCATGGTGTAGTAGCTTGGTGTAGTGGCCTGGTGTAGTGGCCTGGTGTAGTAGCCTGGTGTAGTAGCCTGGTGTAGTGGCCTGGTGTAGTGGCCTGGTGTAGTGGCCTGGTGTAGTAGCCTGGTGTAGTGGCCTGGTGTAGTAGCCTGGTGTAGTGGCCTGGTGTAGTAGCCTGGTGTAGTGGCCTGGTGTAGTAGCCTGGTGTAGTAGCCTGGTGTAGTAGCCTGCTGGAGTGGCCTGGTTTAGTATCCTGGTGTAGTAGCCTTGTGTAGTAGCTTGGTGTAGTAGCCTGGTGTAGTGGCCTGGTGTAGTGGCCCAACCCGTTCTCACACAAGACAGCACATATATGACTTAATGCTTAAATTCAATATGTTGAATATGATTTAGTACATATGTGATATATTTCCAGTTACCTTTTTTACCAAGGCCCAAACTCTTCCTCACGTACCAATTTACGTGTCACAGTACCCGTCCATCAACGTAGATAGCAGAATAGTCGTGATTGGTTCAATTATAAGGAAAATTGTAGTTTTCAGGTCCCACATGGGTTGTGAAATTTACCTACTATTGTCCATGCTCTTAGAATATTACAGATCAGCTACTTCCTATTGAAGGCTCGTAGTTTTGTTTTGAGAAATATTAGTTGTTCTTAGTAAATTATAATAAGCACTATAAATTATTACATAGAATAACAGTGCTTCACCAATCAATATTATATACCATAGTTTGCGCTTTAAAAATCTTTAAAGAATGTTTTGTAGGAACGCTAACAGAAAACGATGTTATGTTGGAATGTTTATGGGGTAAACTACTGCAAACTTGGGGATCACTTCCACCCACAGGAAGGGAATGGGGTCCAATACCATCCACTGGATGTGTATGGCGTCCACTACCACCGACAGGATGGGTATGGGGCTCACAACCACCCACAGGATGGGTATGGGGCCCAATACCACCCACAGGATGAGTATGGCGTCCACTATCACCCACAGGATGGGTATGGGGCTCCAACCACCCACAGAATAAGTATGGGGTCCAATAACACCCACTGGATGTGTATGGCGTCCATTGCCGCCCACAGGATGAGTATAGGGTCCAGTATCGCTCACAAGATTAGTATATAGAGTCCACTGCCGCCCACAGGGTCGGTAAATGGTCCACTACCGCCCACAGGGTTGGTAGGGGGTCAACTGCCGCCCACAGAGTCGGTAGGGGGTTCACTACCGCCCACAGGGTCGGTATGGGGTCCACTGCCACCCACAGGGTCGGTATGGGGTCCACTACCGCCCACAGGGTCGGTAGGGCGTCGACAGGGTCGCTAGGGGTCCACTGCCGCCCACAGGGTCGGTATGGGGTCCCCTGGCGCCCACAGGGTCGGCAGGGGGTCCACTACCGCCCACAGGGTCGCTATGAAGTCAACTACCGCTCATAGTGTTTGTATAGTGCCCACTACCGCCCATAGTGTTATTATGGGGTCCACTACCCCTCATAGTGTCGGTATGGGGGTACATTACTACCCATAGGGTGTGTCTGGGGTCTATTTTTTTCTGTATAGCAGAGGTGGCAATACTGCTTTTCCAATCTCATTTGTTGTTCAATGTAAAATATTTGTTGCTCGACTTGCAACAATTTATATATATATATATATATATATATATATATATATATTTGGCTGTTGATTGCTGGTGTTGACTTCTTGATGTGTAGTGCCTCGCAAACGTCAAGCCGCCTGCTATCGCTGTATCTATCGATGATTTCTGTGTTGTTTACTAGGATTTCTCTGGCGATGGTTTGGTTATGGGAAGAGGTTATATGTTCCTTAATGGAGCCCTGTTGTTTATGCATCGTTAAACGCCTAGAAAGAGATGTTGTTGTCTTGCCTATATACTGGGTTTTTTGGAGCTTACAGTCCCCAAGTGGGCATTTGAAGGCATAGACGACGTTAGTCTCTTTTAAAGCGTTCTGTTTCGTGTCTGGAGAGTTTCTCATGAGTAGGCTGGCCGTTTTTCTGGTTTTATAGTAAATCGTCAGTTGTATCCTCTGATTTTTGTCTGTAGGGATAACGTTTCTATTAACAATATCTTTCAGGACCCTTTCCTCTGTTTTATGAGCTGTGGAAAAGAAGTTCCTGTAAAATAGTCTAATAGGGGGTATAGGTGTTGTGTTAGTTGTCTCTTCGGAGGTTGCATGGCTTTTCACTTTCCTTCTTATGATGTCTTCGATGAAACCATTGGAGAAGCCGTTATTGACTAGAACCTGCCTTACCCTACAGAGTTCTTCGTCGACTTGCTTCCATTCTGAGCTGTGGCTGAGAGCACGGTCGACGTATGCGTTAACAACACTCCTCTTGTACCTGTCAGGGCAGTCGCTGTTGGCATTTAGGCACATTCCTATGTTTGTTTCCTTTGTGTAGACTGCAGTGTTGAAACCTCCGCCCTTTTCCATGACTGTTACATCTAGAAAAGGCAGCTTCCCATCCTTTTCCGTCTCGTAAGTGAAACGCAGCACGGAACTCTGCTCAAATGCCTCCTTCAGCTCCTGCAGATGTCTGACATCAGGTACCTGTGTAAAAATGTCGTCAACATACCTGCAGTATATGGCCGCAGGTATGTTGTATACTGCAGGTATGTTGCAGGTATGTTGACGACATTTTTACACAGGTACCTGATGTCAGACATCTGCAGGAGCTGAAGGAGGCATTTGAGCAGAGTTCCGTGCTGCGTTTCACTTACGAGACGGAAAAGGATGGGAAGCTGCCTTTTCTAGATGTAACAGTCATGGAAAAGGGCGGAGGTTTCAACACTGCAGTCTACACAAAGGAAACAAACATAGGAATGTGCCTAAATGCCAACAGCGACTGCCCTGACAGGTACAAGAGGAGTGTTGTTAACGCATACGTCGACCGTGCTCTCAGCCACAGCTCAGAATGGAAGCAAGTCGACGAAGAACTCTGTAGGGTAAGGCAGGTTCTAGTCAATAACGGCTTCTCCAATGGTTTCATCGAAGACATCATAAGAAGGAAAGTGAAAAGCCATGCAACCTCCGAAGAGACAACTAACACAACACCTATACCCCCTATTAGACTATTTTACAGGAACTTCTTTTCCACAGCTCATAAAACAGAGGAAAGGGTCCTGAAAGATATTGTTAATAGAAACGTTATCCCTACAGACAAAAATCAGAGGATACAACTGACGATTTACTATAAAACCAGAAAAACGGCCAGCCTACTCATGAGAAACTCTCCAGACACGAAACAGAACGCTTTAAAAGAGACTAACGTCGTCTATGCCTTCAAATGCCCACTTGGGGACTGTAAGCTCCAAAAAACCCAGTATATAGGCAAGACAACAACATCTCTTTCTAGGCGTTTAACGATGCATAAACAACAGGGCTCCATTAAGGAACATATAACCTCTTCCCATAACCAAACCATCGCCAGAGAAATCCTAGTAAACAACACAGAAATCATCGATAGATACAGCGATAGCAGGCGGCTTGACGTTTGCGAGGCACTACACATCAAGAAGTCAACACCAGCAATCAACAGCCAATTATTGCACAAATATATATATATATATATATATATATATATATATATATATATATATATATATATATATATATATATATAGTATAGTGCCTTTGCAATAATGTACCAATGTGTGTATTTGTTGTATTGTATTGTTGAAATACATTGTTCACATGAAATACATGTGAAATATTGTTGAAAACATCTTGATGACTTATTAAACCAAAATTATTTATTAGTCAGAAGAAAGACAAAAACGCGAACTATATGTTAAACCTCTACCAGACAAATATTTTAAGTAAAACCGAAAATATTTGAAGTTTTATAAAAGGGGCAGTTTTCATTGCTCGTCGAGCTCGAAAACCGCAGCATTCATCTCAGAACCATGCCTATTTCACACAGATTCCTTAATAAACGTAAGAGTTTTATATGTCACAAGAAAGATAGAAATATAAGCTTCATTCTAAATACCTTACCATGGGCATATTTAAATTTAAAGCGAAGATACGTGTACTTTTATAATAGCCGAGCTTTAACCCCGGACAGATTGATCGACCGAGCAACTCTCTCTCAGAACAATGTTTATTTCAAGTGAATTCATTAATAAACATATATGTTTTATATGTCTCAAGAAAGGCAGACATATAACCTTCACTTTAAACACTTTACCATAGACATATTAAAAGTTCAAATGAAGATACATGTATTTTAAAAATTACGGAGCTCCCACCCCGTACAGACTGAACGACAGAGCAACTCTCTCTCAAATCAATGTTAATTTCACGTAAATTCGTTAATAAACACAAATGTTTTATATGTCTTAAGCAAGATAGAAATAAGAGCTTCATTTTAAATACATTACAATAGACATATTTATAGCTCAAGTGAAGATACATATGTTTTTATAGTAGCGCTCAGTAGCTTGTCGGGCATGGAGTGCAGACGCCTACGCACTTGCCGATATATTGTATAATTAACAAAGATACGCAAATAAAGCCTAAAATCTTATATGCCTCCAGAAAGACCGAGATATGAACATTATTATGATTTCACCAAATTAAATATATCATGTTCGAGAACAAAGATATATTAATTTTAAATTAAGTTTCGACTCTTGCTCGGGCGAGAGATGGGGGCGACTCGCCCCATCTACTGGAGATTCTGTCCACTAAAGACCCAGAGCTACTCAAACCCTCCTAGCATTATTTAAGTAATGAAGTAATATGGTATATTTACTATAATGTGGGTGCTGAATGCAGAACATGAGAAAACATGTATTTACTCCAAACTAATATAATTTCATTATGAAATAAGTAAATAAGTAGCATCAAAGGAAGTCGACGGTCCAAGCGTCAATGTTGTGGAGCGACTTATCCAAGATATATCGTTGTTTGGAAAGTGTTTGTTGGGATATTCAGTTGTCGCACTTCTCTGCACAAATTATCACAAATTTAAATTATAATGTTAACAAGTAGAATACGTATTTTTAATAAAATCTAACATAACTAGCCAGAAAACATTTTAAAATTTATTAAAAAAATATATGTTTGGAAGTTAAATCGACTTCATAGGACAATAGTTTTGTTATATATACTCGTTATTCGTTGACATGCGTTCGCTACTTAAACTACCATGTACTGTACTTATGTAAAATCTCCCATGTCAAGTTCAAGTTCAAGTATGTTTATTGAGATAAGCAATAAATACATCTCAAAGGGATAGAGTAGCTTAGGCTATTTCTACCCCCCTCTACTTCAAGTCCCTCAAGGGGTGCACAAATTCAGTGAGTACAAATAGACAAATAACATTACAAGAATCCCATTTAATCTCCCATGTCTCTTCGCTCATTTCACCGAACCCTACAGGCTCTGTGATATATTGTTTAATTAATTGAGATTCACAAATAAAGCTGATAATTGTATCTGTTAACAAAAAGGCAGAGCTTAGTTTAGTTCATTTATTATGCACCCCATACCCATCCTATGGGCGATAGTGGAGTGTTACAGAGGCACATAATGGGCTCAGGGACTGAGCCTCACAATTCATATAGCCAAGGAAGTTATAATCTTGATAAGCTAGTTACAAAAGTCAATGCACATTGTCACATCAACAATGGGCTCGAGACCGACCACAAGTACAGTTTATAATTTAAGCAACTGACATATATGGAGGGCTAGTGTCACAATTGATATGTTTATCCTACACATAACCCCCTCTCCCCCATCCAATGGGCAGTGGTGGATAGGTTACAATCAAGTCGTTTTTTGCGTTTTATTTAGAGATTAGATCTTATTGGGTGCAGAAAGATATTCATATTTTAAAGAAGGCTTCTTGGCTGATGCACTCCATTGATGGAAAATATACAACCTTTGAAAATCAATGTTAGTTTGATCTAGATATTGTAATTAACGCAGTTACCTGGTGTTATTCTTCACCTATATCTTTTTCTGGTTAATCACTATTTACATTATGCAGTTCAGGTTTCGTCGCCAGACTATAGTTTTTAGTTTAGTTAATTTATCACATAATGGGTTCAGGGACTGAACACACAATTTATTTATCTAAGCAAGTTACAATCTTGAGGAGCTAGCCACAAAATTCATAACACATCGTCACATCAACAACGTGGGTTCGAGATCGACCACAAGTACAGTTTCTAAATTAAGCAAATGCCATATGTGGAGAGCTAGTGTCACAATTGATATGTTTGTCCTGCACATTTCCACAGTGGTTTGCTTGGGTTCTTTTAATTATCTTAGATATCATTTAAGAGAACCTCCTAGGTACTATAGTGTATATATGCTAGTAAGAAGTATAATTATCCTGAGAAATCGTGTAAATTATGTTGTACGAGTGCTTCCAGTTAAGTAACATAGTTCATTTGTGTGCACGTGCTTGAAGAGGAAATGTTATCCCCCCCCCCATTGTAAATATTTGTGGGTTTCAGACCATACGACCGCGGCTTACCCTCGCCGCGGTCGAGGGTAAGAACACCGGATGTATACCCAGTATTACAAGTAAACATTAGCAATAACAATTATGGAAAGCTCCTTCACCTATACATAGACAAGAGACTGAACTTCAGCACCCACATACAACACATAAGGGGATGCTCTGAGAGAGAGAGAGAGAGAGAGAGAGAGAGAGAGAGAGAGAGAGAGAGAGGGAGAGTAAAATTATCCACTGAGGTCTGATTAAGTCCTTTTGGGGACCTTAATCATTAGGACGTCCAATGATTAACGCAAAGTGAAGCGTATTCAGATGGTATATTGACAACATTCAGCATATCTCATAATGACCTAGTAGTACTTGGTGCACAAATACCTTTTCCAAAGGAATCGCAAAACATAATTAAACACAACTGTACCGTACAGTGTTATATATTTATTTCAGTTTGAACAACTTTTAACATTAACATTCCAACATTCATTTTAGCAAGTTCTCTCAGAATGACGTGTGGGTTAGCAATGTCAAAGGCTGACTTAAGATCTAGGAAAGTGGTATATGACCTATCAGTATGCAGGGTGAGGAATGTGGTAATACAGTGATGTACACTCTTTCCATGCATAAAGCCATATATCTGGGAAGACAACATATTAATAATTTTGTAAAGGAGTCGGTTGAGAACCATCCTCTCAAGACACTTATAGAGACAACTAGTGAGGGAGATTGGGCGAAAAGCACTCGGCTGGTGAGGTTTAGGAATGGGAATAATACCACTGTTGGTCCATGACTTAGGAAGCTGCCCAGTTACATAACTCATATTATACAATTGAAGAAAGGTATTCCCTGGAACTAGCAGAAGCACATGCAGTATGCCGTCAGTAACTCCATCCTCCCCGGGTGATGTAGCTTTGCCTTTATGTAGAGCAGAATCTAGTTCGTATTCAGTAAAAGCATCATCACAGTCATCCTCTTGATGAAGCATGAAGTCAAGGAACCTTGCCCTATCAGTATATCTATCATTTAATTCATTCTGTGAGGGTAGAGGAAGACTGTCAAAGCTGGAAGTCGTGGCCCAAGCACCAACAAGCTCATTTGCTCTGTGCAGAGGATTAGGGTACGAGATCTCTGCAGCATTTTTCCCTTTGATCTTGTTGATATCCTTCCATGCCCGACTTAGTGGCGTGTGAGAATTGAGACCACGGACAAAAGTTTCCCAGTCTGTCTGCCTCAGCTCCACCATACGTTCCCTGGCCTTAGCCAGAGCCGCTTGAAAGAGCCGAAGCATTTCAGCAGTGCGGGTCCTTCTACAAGCTAGTCCAATTATTCTGGCAGTGCGTTTTAGTGTCTGCAATTTAGAATCATTATAATAAACATAAGTGCTATGACCAGTGTAATTTGGGTTACGTGGCCTGGACGATGAATCAAGTGATTCTATAAACTGTCCGCTTGAACACTCCACCAGGGAGGATAGAGCTTCCAATGCTTACAGTGGCTAATATGACCAGATGATCAGACGCCATAACTGGCACTATTGACGAGGCGCACACGGTGTGGGAGACGTTGAAACCGAGACATAGATCAAGAATACCTCCGTAGATATTCGTCGGTTCAAGGTCACCCACAATCTGTGCATCATCGTGACTACCTAATAGTGACACCAGTTGGTTGCCGTTACGATTACTGAACTGCGAATTACCAATATTCCTATGTCTAGCGTTATAATCACCTTTAATGATGGTAGGCTCAGTCTGAATACAGATAGGAAGGTCAGCATAATTAAAGTTACAAGGAGTCGATTATTTAGTACATAGTTGTTTTTCTCTTAAACTGGATGATAGAGGGGGAGTCTTTAACGTGATTGGGAATACATACATACATACATACATACATACATACATACATACATACATACATACATACATACATACATACATACATACATACATACATACATACATACATACATACGTACTGTGACGGAGTTCCCCCCCTTATAATTCTCCCACGCCTGCAGTAAGAGTCATGTCTACTTTTCCCAAGCGTTCTCTACGGTGCAGGCTACAATTTGATATATGGGAGAGAGTGAAGTGTTCTCGGAGAGCCGAGAAATTTGTGAAATAGTAATATTTTGGCCTGTGGTTTAGGCCCTTTAGGGAGCCAAGATGGCGCTTACCTCTCTGATCTCCCGCCAAAACCGTGTGACGTCAGTGGCACCGGATTGGTCACCGACAGCAGTGTGGCACCGGGAGCCAATGAAAACCTCCCATAGTAAAAGTGACGTCACGAAGGAAGGGGGTCCGGCCAGCGCGCCGGGCTGGCGCCATCAGTCAGACACGACACGTCATAGAGGTCGGACGTGCGACGAGTGGTCCTGTCTGTCGGACAGCTGTTTCCCTCTACCGTGGATTTACGCGTCATCGGAAGTTCGCCAGTACTCTGAGAAGTCTTCCCTAGTTCATGTGTTGAACCAGAAGAGGGAATTGACGGTTATTTGAGCAACAAGTGCTCCAGTCAGGTACTGTGCCAGTAGCAGTGAAGCCGTGCAGTGACGTATGTTGACGTCTGTGGCAATTCACCAGTTCGTGACAGCGTAGTGGCTGACAGAGCCACTGGGTAGCTGAGGAAGAGAGGACTATTTGGGGAAACCGAACGACTGCAGCTGAGATGTAGGCGACAGCCGTTGCTGGGAGAAGACGACGGCCAGGAGACCGACTCCAACCTTCAAGAAGTCAAGGAGGAGGACGGACCTGCAGTGAGGAGGCACGGAGACGACGTGCTAAACGGTGGGACGACGAGAGGCTCTGGTAGGACACGACGACGTGTAGTGTGGGGGCGTTCCCGACACGAGGACCAGGAGCTACATCTCGACTCTCATCGGAGGATAGGGTGAAGTAGGTGGTTCTAGTTCCCTCCCCATTCCCCTTTAGTTAGCTATATTATTTGGCTATATTATCTAGCCTGAAGATTTTATATGTCGTGAGCAAGTCTCACCTATGTCACGGTAAAGCACCAGTGTGCTAGACAGTACTATCAAGAGTACTTGTAATATTCATGTTGATTATTGGTGTGTACAGGCACCAGGAACCAGTGATAAATTTACTGTGTTGTGTATATCTTTCTATAGATTTTGATATGAACATATAGTGGTAAATTATATATAAGATTATGCCAGTATTTGGAGGTTAGGCTATGTGCCCAGAAACTATTTATTTTCCATGTATTGATGATTGATTTATATACCATATATATGTCTATGTTCATTCAGTGAATAATCATTTGTGAGTACAGTGAATTATTGCGTTATCGTCAACGAGAGAAAGTACTGAAAACTCCAGTGTTAATAGTTCATAATATATTGATGAGTGAAGAACAATGTGAAGCCATTACAGTGAATCATTATAGCATTGATTGTAGAAAAGACTGTTTGAGCCTGAGTACAGTGCAACCGAGTAATCCGGTTTATTTAGCCAATATCGAGTGTGCGAGTTTCTAGTAATATTGGAGAATTTAACGAAACAGCGAATCTAGAAAACAAGCAAATTTCGCGCGGAGAGGCCATTGCAATCAGCTGTGCTTGACACTTGATGAGGAGGGGAGAGTGTTGCCCTCTTGCGGTCGCATAATATCCGTGGGAATTACCGGCCGTGTCAGGATCAGTTGATTTATCGATTATTGTGTGGCCTTGTGACATCTTTCATACATTTTAAGTAAAATACAAAACTATCTTAGTGTTTTTATCATTCCCTCCCTTGATCTTGTGGCTATATTATACTGCTAAACATAGAGTGATAACAATAAGTACCTGCCTGATTCCTGATCTTTGAGTGTGACCTTGCCAAGGCTACCACTGAATACACCAGTCCACTGATGGTGTTACTGGCCACCTTAAACACCAGTTGGCGATCTTGTGTTTAACCGTAGAGCCCTATTGTTGGGGAGGGCACACGACAGTCGAGGTGAACGAGTCGTGTTCTCACTCTTTCTTAATAAGAGGCCGTTAAGATTGACTGGGAGACTCTCCTGGCGTGCAGTGGCGCCGTGAGGATCGAGGGAAGACCCGCAGGGCTACGGTGAGTTACCTTGAGCATAACTATTGCTTACCCCAGAGTAAGGGTAGAGAATAATAGAGAGGTGAAAACCCCAACATTGGCGACCTTGCCAGGATATAGATCGGAGTAAAGGTTGCAGTGGTACTTGGCAGTGGTGTTAGAGATCAGGTGAAGGTTATCACTCGTAGCACAAGATGGAGGATGATAAAGTAGCGAGGTTTATTGACTCTAGAGACGAACAGGTGCTGGAAGAGTGCACCAAGGCACAGTTACAGGCTATAGCGGATCATTTTGGAATAAAGCTGAAATCTGCCCGAGTTGGTGAAAGAAGACTAGAGATAATGGCTCAGCTAAAGGCTCGAGACGAAGCTTTGGGGGAGGAACGGCCCCAAACACCTGCCAGTGAGGGTGAACACCTGAGTATTGGTGGAAGCAGCAGGGGATCCAGCGGCAGCAGGCACAGCATTAAGCTGGAAATAATGAAGCTGCAGCTAGAGGCACAGCAGCGCAAAGAAGAGCGAGAAGCGCAGCAGCGCAAAGAAGAGCGAGAAGCAGAGGCACAGCAGCGCAAAGAAGAGCGAGAAGCAGAGGCACAGCAGCGCAAAGAGGAGCGAGAAGCACAGCTGCGCCGGGAAGAACAGGAGCGAGAAGCACAGCTGCGCCGGGAAGAACAGGAGCGAGAAGCACAGACGAAGCGTGAGGAGCGAGAAGCACAGCTGCGCCGGGAAGAACAGGAGCGAGAAGCACAGACGAAGCGTGAGGAACGAGAAGCACAGCTGCGCCGGGAAGAGCAAGAGCGAGAAGCACAGCTGCGCCGGGAAGAGCAAGAACGAGAAGCACAGCTGCGCCGGGAAGAGCAAGAACGAGAAGCACAGCTACGCCGGGAAGAACGAGAGCAAGAAGTTAGGCTGAGACAAATGGAAATAGAAGCCAACCAGGAGGTGGAGCTGAAGCGAGCTGAACTGGGACTAGGTGCCCCTGCCCCGCCACAGGAAGACCGACGAGTGAGGGAACGAGACCTGCCGGTCTTTGTGCCTAGTGAAGCCGAAAGTTTCTTCGATCACTTTGAGAGAGTTGCTGCTATGAAGAGGTGGCCGAGGGCGGAGTGGGCGGAGTTGGTCCAAGGGAGGCTCACAGGGGAAGCTCGCCAAGCCTTCACCATGCTCGACTTCCAAGAATGCACTAACTACGATGCGGTAAAACGAGCTGTGCTCCGTTCCTTTAAACTCACGCCAGAGTGTTACAGAAAGAGGTTTAGAGAATGTACCCGGTTGCCAGGAAAATCGTATGCGGAGACGGCGAGGGACATAGAAAGAAAGCTCCTTAAGTGGCTGGACTCTGAAGAAGCAAGGTCGGTCGAAGAGGTCAAGGAACTAATGGCCATGGAAAAGTTTATGTCCGTGCTCTCTCCTGAGATCAGGATGAGGGTAAAGGAGGCGGACATAAAGGACCTGAGGGCCGCAGCCGACCGGGCCGACATGCTAGAGGAAGCCCTACGCCCACGCCGAGAGGGACAGAACCGACCACCCGCATACGTCGGAAACGATCGGAGTTATAGAAGGACGGATGGATGGAGGACAGGAACGAGTTCTCCCAAGTCCCATTTCTCAAGTTGGAACACCCGAGGAACAAAAGGTGCTGTAGAACCGATCAAGAAGAACCATGCGGAGAGCTCGGGAGCTGTTGTTGCGACCAAGGAGTCAACAAGCGGTTCGGGAAAGACACAGGGTGCGACGGCCTCTGGAGGCAGTGCTAAGGCGAGCGGTGGCGGATGGTCTCCGCCGAGGGGCCGCTGCTACAACTGCGGAATACCCGGGCACGTCGCGCGGGAATGCAGACGCCCTAAGCAGCGGGGACACGTTGCTTTAGTGATGTTCGAGGACCAGAGGGCCGAGGGAGTGCGGGATGAACACGCGCTGAGTGGGGAGAAGCAAGTTCACCCATTCGTGTGTCAAGGAACCGTAAGGATGGGGGACGCAGACCCCATCCCTGTGAAGATCTTAAGAGACACTGGGGCCGATTTTACCCTGGTGAGTGAGACCCTGTTCCCCGAGGGTTACGAAAGTACCAGTGTGGGGGTAGCAAGTGTGACCACTGTGGGAGGCCCAGTGAGGATGCCCCTACACCAGGTAACTTTAAATTCCGATTATGGCTGCCAAACCCTAGTGGTGGGAGTCTGTACATCAATGCCCAAGATGGAGGCACAGGTCATCTTGGGGAATGACGCGTGTGGAGGATACGTCCTCCCACATCTCGTGAAGGGCGAAGAGTGCATAGAACAGTACAATGAGACAGGCGGAGAGTTGAACGCCTGTGGGGACGAGAAGGGAATCGCACCGGTGGCGATCCCAGTTTGTACGGCGACACCGAGACAACGCGAAGAACCAGGAGGTTGTGGATCTGATGGGGCTGAGGAGTCGACTGACAGCCTGGGAACAGATCACCTCTACGTAGGACCCAGAGAACGAGTGGAGGGCGAGAGTAGCCCGAATGGTGAGTTGCAGGTGACACTCACCGGTTCTCCAGGGGTAGACCGCACTCGTCTCGGAGAGTTATAGCAGGAGGAGTTCCCCGAATTGGTTAGTAAGGCCGAAGGAGGACGGGTGGGCCCTGAAAAGGCTTACTTTCCATTTATCTATATTATATATGCCATGCTATCCATGCTGAAGGAACGATGGACACCAGGAGCGACCGTGGGAACGGTGAATAAATATGTCCAGAAGTTCAAAGAACGTCTCACTCGAGCGAAGGAATTGGCTAGGAAACTCCTGAAGAAGGCGCAACGTAAGATGTCGGAGTGGTACGACAGGAGAGCTGCGCAGAGAGATTTTCAAGTCGGATCCCAAGTAATGGTTGTGCTGCCAGGTAGAGGTAGAGTGACCAGGTCGCGGTTCAAGAGACCATACCGAGTGCTGCGACAGTTGGGTCCAGTGTCGTACGAGATTGGGAAGCCGGATGGACCCCGAAAGAAACAGGTGTGTCGCGCAGACCGCCTGAGACCTTTCTTCACTGTGGAAGGAAGAGCCGCCAAGCAGGACGGAACGAATACCCGAGAAACCCAGCGGGAGACGGGTCTGAGTGTACCGAGGAACCGAGAACTCCCGGAGGAGGAAAGTAAGTGGTCCAGGGCGGACGGCACCAGTCTCACCCGCACTGAGAGTCTGACAAGGATCAAGGTCAAGCACGTCAAGGGGAAGGACAACGTAGTAGCGGATGCCCTATCCCGCATCCACTAACCAGACATGACTCTTATTTTAAGGGGAGGGGTATGTGACGGAGTTCCCCCCCTTATAATTCTCCCACGCCTGCAGTAAGAGTCATGTCTACTTTTCCCAAGCGTTCTCTACGGTGCAGGCTACAATTTGATATATGGGAGAGAGTGAAGTGTTCTCGGAGAGCCGAGAAATTTGTGAAATAGTAATATTTTGGCCTGTGGTTTAGGCCCTTTAGGGAGCCAAGATGGCGCTTACCTCTCTGATCTCCCGCCAAAACCGTGTGACGTCAGTGGCACCGGATTGGTCACCGACAGCAGTGTGGCACCGGGAGCCAATGAAAACCTCCCATAGTAAAAGTGACGTCACGAAGGAAGGGGGTCCGGCCAGCGCGCCGGGCTGGCGCCATCAGTCAGACACGACACGTCATAGAGGTCGGACGTGCGACGAGTGGTCCTGTCTGTCGGACAGCTGTTTCCCTCTACCGTGGATTTACGCGTCATCGGAAGTTCGCCAGTACTCTGAGAAGTCTTCCCTAGTTCATGTGTTGAACCAGAAGAGGGAATTGACGGTTATTTGAGCAACAAGTGCTCCAGTCAGGTACTGTGCCAGTAGCAGTGAAGCCGTGCAGTGACGTATGTTGACGTCTGTGGCAATTCACCAGTTCGTGACAGCGTAGTGGCTGACAGAGCCACTGGGTAGCTGAGGAAGAGAGGACTATTTGGGGAAACCGAACGACTGCAGCTGAGATGTAGGCGACAGCCGTTGCTGGGAGAAGACGACGGCCAGGAGACCGACTCCAACCTTCAAGAAGTCAAGGAGGAGGACGGACCTGCAGTGAGGAGGCACGGAGACGACGCGCTAAACGGTGGGACGACGAGAGGCTCTGGTAGGACACGACGACGTGTAGTGTGGGGGCGTTCCCGACACGAGGACCAGGAGCTACATCTCGACTCTCATCGGAGGATAGGGTGAAGTAGGTGGTTCTAGTTCCCTCCCCATTCCCCTTTAGTTCGCTATATTATTTGGCTATATTATCTAGCCTGAAGATTTTATATGTCGTGAGCAAGTCTCACCTATGTCACGGTAAAGCACCAGTGTGCTAGACAGTACTATCAAGAGTACTTGTAATATTCATGTTGATTATTGGTGTGTACAGGCACCAGGAACCAGTGATAAATTTACTGTGTTGTGTATATCTTTCTATAGATTTTGATATGAACATATAGTGGTAAATTATATATAAGATTATGCCAGTATTTGGAGGTTAGGCTATGTGCCCAGAAACTATTTATTTTCCATGTATTGATGATTGATTTATATACCATATATATGTCTATGTTCATTCAGTGAAAAATCATTTGTGAGTACAGTGAATTATTGCGTTATCGTCAACGAGAGAAAGTACTGAAAACTCCAGTGTTAATAGTTCATAATATATTGATGAGTGAAGAACAATGTGAAGCCATTACAGTGAATCATTATAGCATTGATTGTAGAAAAGACTGTTTGAGCCTGAGTACAGTGCAACCGAGTAATCCGGTTTATTTAGCCAATATCGAGTGTGCGAGTTTCTAGTAATATTGGAGAATTTAACGAAACAGCGAATCTAGAAAACAAGCAAATTTCGCGCGGAGAGGCCATTGCAATCAGCTGTGCTTGACACTTGATGAGGAGGGGAGAGTGTTGCCCTCTTGCGGTCGCATAATATCCGTGGGAATTACCGGCCGTGTCAGGATCAGTTGATTTATCGATTATTGTGTGGCCTTGTGACATCTTTCATACATTTTAAGTAAAATACAAAACTATCTTAGTGTTTTTATCATTCCCTCCCTTGATCTTGTGGCTATATTATACTGCTAAACATAGAGTGATAACAATAAGTACCTGCCTGATTCCTGATCTTTGAGTGTGACCTTGCCAAGGCTACCACTGAATACACCAGTCCACTGATGGTGTTACTGGCCACCTTAAACACCAGTTGGCGATCTTGTGTTTAACCGTAGAGCCCTATTGTTGGGGAGGGCACACGACAGTCGAGGTGAACGAGTCGTGTTCTCACTCTTTCTTAATAAGAGGCCGTTAAGATTGACTGGGAGACTCTCCTGGCGTGCAGTGGCGCCGTGAGGATCGAGGGAAGACCCGCAGGGCTACGGTGAGTTACCTTGAGCATAACTATTGCTTACCCCAGAGTAAGGGTAGAGAATAATAGAGAGGTGAAAACCCCAACAGTACATACATACGTACATACATACATGAGTACATACATACATACATACATACATACATACATACATACATACATACATACATACATACATGCATGCGTACATCCATCCATCCATCCATACATACATACATACATACATACATACATACATACGTATATAAATACATGCGTATATAAATACATACATACATACATTACATACATACATTCATGCATGCGTACATACATACATCCATCCATCTATCCATACATACATACATGCATACATACATACATACATACATACATACATACATACATACATACATACATACATACATACATACATACATACATACATACATACATGCATGCATACATACATACATCCATCCATCTATCCATTCATACATGCATACATACATACATACATACATACATACATACATACATACATACATACATACATACATACATACATACATACATACATACATACATACATACATGCATACATACATACATACATACACATACATACATACACGTCCAGTCAGCATATAGCTATTTCGGGACAAAATCCAATACAGTTTATATTGGTGAGACGCCACTGAGATGAGGAGTTTAAATATCACAGGAACTGTAGGTTAATGTGTGACATAGGTGAGGTTAGATGAGGCATCTACAAACATCAGCTGGAGGCTGATGGAGTGTTGTGGAGGTTGCTGGTACTATGTCCAGATGTTGGAGGGTGGATTTGACTCTCCCACCCTCCCTCCCCCCCCCCCCACATTGACCGCAGTACGTCTAAGGTTACCTTCCACTCTCGCTTACCAAGGGTATAACCCCCGCCCCCCCCAACACACACACATGCATCAGATTCTTAACTTACAATATTTATGATTTACCAATTTATGTTACTACACTGACTCTCAATTTCACAATATTGTATAAACTTTGATGAATCGCTCGTCTATGGGTCATCCAATAATGTTAGCAGACTTCTAGATGTTACCACTGCTAGGTTTAGGCTCAGCTACAAGTACCTCTGGAAGTTTGTAACATCTGATGATGTAGATGTGACTAAATGTAAACTCTGTCAGCAGAACTATTCGCATACTTTGCGTCATTATATAATGGAATGTGAAAAATCGCGGAATTTAAAGATAACAACATCAATAGTGTCCATGAAATGTGTAAGTACTTCATTCATAATGATGTGCTGCCCGAAATCTTAGCGAAGTATCCAAAATTTGCTTACTGTAGGTAATGCATACACATGACTGTAAAGCTGCCGCCCAGTTGGGTGGGTGTGGAGCACATGACTGTAAAGCTGCCGCCCAGTTGGGTGGGTGTGGAGCACATGACTGTAAAGCTGCCG
Organism: Procambarus clarkii; assembly: GCF_040958095.1. Classification (NCBI taxonomy): domain Eukaryota; kingdom Metazoa; phylum Arthropoda; class Malacostraca; order Decapoda; family Cambaridae; genus Procambarus; species Procambarus clarkii. The sequence continues at coordinate 12,021,834 of NC_091166.1, forward strand.
CCCAGTTGGGTGGGTGTGGAGCACATGACTGTAAAGCTGCCGCCCAGTTGGGTGGGTGTGGAGCACATGACTGTAAAGCTGCCGCCCAGTTGGGTGGGTGTGGAGCACATGACTGTAAAGCTGCCGCCCAGTTGGGTGGGTGTGGAGCACATGACTGTAAAGCTGCCGCCCAGTTGGGTTGGTGTGGAGCACATGACTGTAAAGCTGGCGCCCAGTTGGGTGGGTGTGGAGCACATGACTGTAAAGCTGCCGCCCAGTTGAGTGGGTGTGGAGCACATACCTACCTTGAGGCTACCTTGAGGTGCTTCCGGGGCTTAGTGTCCCCGCGGCCCGGTCGTCGACCAGGCCTCCTGGTTGCTGGACTGATCAACCAGGCTGTTAGACGCGGCTGCTCGCAGCCTGACGTATGAGTCACAGCCTGGTTGATCAGGTATCCTTTGGAGGTGCTTATCCAGTTCTCTCTTGGACACTGTGAGGGGTCGGCCAGTTATGCCCCTTATGTGTAGTGGAAGCGTGTTGAACAGTCTCGGGCCTCTGATGTTGATAGAGTTCTCTCTCAGAGTACCTGTTGCACCTCTGCTTTTCAACGGGGGTATTCTGCACATCCTGCCATGTCTTCTGGTCTCATGTGGTGTTATTTCTGTGTGCAGGTTTGGGACCAGCCCCTCAATTATTTTCCACGTGTAAATTATTATGTATCTCTCCCGCCTGCGCTCAAGGGAGTACAGATTTAGGCTCTTTAGTCGGTCCCAGTAATTTAGATGTTTTACTGAGTGGATTCTAGCAGTAAAGGATCTTAGCACATGACTGTAAAGCTGCCGCCCAGTTGGGTGGGTGTGGAGCACATAACTGTAAAGCTGCCGCCCAGTTGGGTGGGTGTGGAGCACATGACTGTAAAGCTACCGCCCAGTTAGGTGAATGTGTAGCACATGACTGTAAAGCTGCCGCCCAGTTGGGTGGGTGTGGAGCACATGACTGTAAAGCTGCCGCCCAGTTGGGTGGGTGTGGAGCACATGATTGTAAAGCTGCCGCCCAGTTGGGTGGGTGTGGAGCACATGACTGTAAAGCTGCCGCCCAGTTGGGTGGGTGTGGAGCACATGACTGTAAAGCTGCCGCCCAGTTGGGTGGGTGTGGAGCACATGACTGTAAAGCTGCCGCCCAGTTGGGTGGGTGTGGAGCACATGACTGTAAAGCTGGCGCCCAGTTGGGTGGGTGTGGAGCACATGACTAAAGCTACCGCCCAGTTGGGTGGGTGTGGAGCACATGACTGTAAAGCTGCCGCCCAGTTGGGTGGGTGTGAAGCACATGACTGTAAAGCTGCCGCCCAGTTGGGTGGGTGTGAAGCACATGACTGTAAAGCTGCCGCTCAGTTGAGTGGGTGTGGAGCACATGACTGTAAAGCTGCCACCCAGTTGGGTGGGTGTGCAGCAAGACTAGTAACTGTGTGACTCACCATAAATGTAAAGTGCCTTGTATAGTGACTGTTGTGAGCCTCTTGTTGAATCACTTGTGACACAAAAGATTACTGATGTATGTATTTGTGGTGGTGATTAAATATGTATGTGTATGTATATATGTATACGTATGAATATGTACATGTATGCATAAGTATGTGTACATTAATAATTTTGTAACTAGCGTCAAAAGATTGTTATTTGCTTAGCTAAACGAACTAGAGGGTTCAGTTCCTGAACCGATTATGTGCCTCTGTAATCCTTTACACCACCGCCCACGGGATGTGTATTATGGGGTGCATAATAAAGAAAGAAAATGAATGGACCGAACCCCACAATTCATTTAGCTAAGCAAGTTACAATCTTGATGAGCTAGTTACAAAATTCACTATAAGTCGTCACATCATAAATGGGTTCGAGATGGACCACAAGTAGTGCATTACATAATTTATCAGTATTGTGCAGCCTGTGATCCCCGCCTGGCTGGATACTGATACCTAGGTAATTTTCATGTGTCCGGACACCGGCAATAAGGTGGTATTATTTATTTAACTTAAGATATATATATTTTTAAATGTTGTCACATTAACGGCTACATCTTCCTTTTTTCTGACATATAGATTTTTAAGATTAAAATATATGGAAACTAATTATACAATTTATTGGCTGGTGTGCAGGGCTTCACACTCTCAGAGCTAGCCATCAAGTAACTATCAAAACGCATATATCTTCGTTTTCACTTCAGTTATATTTATTACAAAGGATTTTAAATGTAGCCTATATTTCTACCTTTCAGATGACATAAATACTTTCGTTAATTACAATATCTAGATCAAACTAACATGGATTTTCAAAAGGTTGTATATTTTCCATCAATGGAGAGCATCAGCCAAGAAGCCTTCGTTAAAATATGAATATCTTCCCTCACCCAATAAGATCTAATCTCTGAATAAAACGCAAAAAACGACTTGATTGTAACCTATCCACCGCTGCCCATTGGATGGGGGAGAGGGGGTTATGTGTAGGATAAACATATCAATTGTGACACTAGACCTCCATATATGTCAGTTGCTTAAATTATAAACTGTACTTGTGGTCGGACTCGAGCCCATTGTTGATGTGACAATGTGCATTGACTTTTGTAACTAGCTTATCAAGATTATAACTTGCTTGGCTATATGAATTGTGGGGCTCAGTCCCTGAGCCCATTATGTGCCTCTGTAACACTCCACTATCGCTCATAGGATGGGTATGGGGTGCATAATAAATGAACTAAAATAAGCTCTGCCTTTTTTATAACATATACAATTATAAGCTTTATTTGTGAATCTCAATTAATTAAACAATATATCAAAGAGCCTGTAGGGTTCGGTGAGATGAGCGAAGAGACATGGGAGATTTTACATAAGTACAGTACATGGTAGTTTAAGTAGCGAACGCATGTCAACGAATAACGAGTATATATAACAAAACTATTGTCCTATGAAGTCGATTTAACTTCCAAACATATATTTTTTTAATAAATGTTAAATGTTTTCTGGCTAGTTATGTTAGATTTTATTAAAAATACGTATTCTACTTGTTAACATAATAATTTAAATTTGTGATAATTTGTGCAGAGAAGTGCGACAACTGAATATGCCAACAAACACTTTCCAAACAAAGATATATCTTGGATAAGTCGCTCCACAACATTGACGCTTGCACCGTCGACTTCCTTTGATGCTACTTACTTACTTATTTCATAATGAAATTATATTAGTTTGGAGTAAATATATGTTTTCTCATGTTCTGCATTCAGCACCCACATTATAGTAAATATACCATATTACTTCATTACTTAAATAATGCTAGGAGGGTTTGAGTAGCTTTGGGTCTTTAGTGGACAGAATCTCCAATAGATGGGGCGAGAGTCGCTCCCTCTCTCTCGCCCGAGCAAGAGTCGGAACTTAATTTAAAATTGATATATCTTTGTTCTCGAACATGATATATTTCATTTGGTGAAATCATAATAATGTTCATATCTCGGTCTTTCTGGAGGCATATAAGATTTTAGTCTTTATTAACGTATCTTTGTTAATTATACAATATATCTGCAAGTGCCTAGGCGTCTGCACTCCATGCCCGACAAGCTACTGAGCGCTACTATAAAAACATATGTATCTTCACTTGAGCTATAAATATGTTTATTGTAATGTATTTAAAATGAAGCTCTTATTTCTATCTTGCTTAAGACATATAAAACATTTGTGTTTATTAACGAATTTACGTGAAATAAACATTGATATGAGAGAGAGTTGCTCTGTCGTTCAGTCTGTACGGGGTGGGTGCTCCGTAATTTTTAAAATACATGTATCTTCATTAGAACTTTAAATATGTCCATGGTAAAGTGTTTAAAGTGAAGCTTATATGTCTGCCTTTCTTGAGACATATAAAACATATATGTTTATTAACGAATTCACGTGAAATAAACATTGTTCTGAGAGAGAGTTGCTCGGTCGATCAATCAGTCCCGGGTTAAAGCTCGGCTATTATAAAAGTACACGTATCTTCGCTTTAAATTTAAATATGCCCATGGTAAGGTATTTAGAATGAAGCTTACATTTCTATCTTTCTTGTGACATATAAAACTCTTACGTTTATTAAGGAATCTGTGTGAAATAGGCATGGTTCTGAGATGAATGCTGCGGTTTTCGAGCTCGACGCGCGGCAATGGACGCCATACACATCCAGTGGGTGTTATTGGACCCTATACCCATTTTATTTGTGGTTGGAGCCCCATACCCATTCTATGGGTGGTTGGAGCCCCATACCCATCCTGTGGGTTGTAGTGGACGCCATACTCATCCTGTGGGTGGTATTGGACCCCATACCCTTCCTGTGGGTGGATGTGATCCCCATACTCATCCTGTGGGTGGATGTGACCCTCATACCCATCCTGTGGGTGGTATTGGACCCCTTTCACACCTAACAGGCGGTAGGTGACAATATACCCATCCTAGCTATAGTTGGTATAGTAGACACAATACCGTCCTGTTTGCAGTAGTTTACCCCATAGACATTCCAACGTAACATCGTTTTCTGTTAGCGTTCCTACAAAACATCCTTTAAAGATTTTTAAAGCACAAACTATGGTATATAATATTGATTGGTGAAGCACTCTTATTCTATGTAATAATTTTTAGTGCTTATTATAATTTATTAAGAACAACTAATATTTCTCAAAACAAAACTACGAGCCTTCAATAGGATGTAGCTGATCTGTAATATTCTACGAGCATGGACAATAGTAGGTAAATTTCACAACCCATGTGGGACCTGAAAACTACAATTTTCCTTATAATTGAACCAATCACGAATATTCTGCTATCTATGTTGACGGACGGGTACTGTGACACGTAAATTGGTACGTGAGGAAGAGTTTGGGCCTTGGTAAAAAAAGTAACTGGGAATATATCACATATTTACTAATTCATATTCAACATATTGACTTTAAGCATTAAGTCATATATGTGCTGTCTTGTGTGAGAACGGGTTGAGTGGCCTGGTGTAGTGGTCTGGTGTAGTGGCCTGGTGTAGTAGCCTGGTGTAGTGGTCTGGTGTAGTGGCCTGGTGTAGTAGCCTGGTGTAGTGGCCTGGTGTAGTAGCTTGGTGTAGTGGCCTGGTGTAGTGGCCTGGTGTAGTAGCCTGGTGTAGTGGCCTGGTGTAGTAGCCTGGTTTAATGGCCTGGTGTAGTAGCCTGGTGTAGTGGCCTGTTGTAGTAGCCTGGTGTAGTAGCCTGGTGTAGTGGCCTGGTGTAGTAGCCTGGTGTAGTGGCCTGGTGTAGTAGCCTGGTGTAATAGCCTGGTGTAGTAGCCTGGTGTAGTAGCCTGGTGTAGTAGCCTGGTGTAGTGGCCTGGTGTAGTAGCCTGGTGTAGTAGCCTGGTGTAATGGCCTGGTGTAGTAGCCTGGTGTAGTGGCCTGGTGTAGTAGCCTGGTGTAGTGGCCTGGTGTAGTAGCCAGTTGTAGTTGCCTGGTGTAGTGGCCTGGTGTAGTAGCCAGGTGTAGTGGCCTGGTGTAGTAGCATGGTGTAGTAGACTGGTGTAGTGGCCTAGTGTAGTAGCCTGGTTTAATGACCTGGTGTAGTGGCCTGGTGTAGTGGCCTGGTGTAGTGGCCTGGTGTAGTGGCCTGGTGTAGTAGCCTGGTGTAGTAGCCTGGTGTAGTGGCCTGGTGTAGTAGCCTGGTGTAGTAGCCTGGTGTAATGGCCTGGTGTATTAGCATGGTGTAGTGGCCTGGTGTAGTAGCCTGGTGTTGTAGCCTGGTGTAATGGCGTGGTGTAGTAGCCTGGTGTAGTTGCCTGGTGTAGTAGCCTGGTGAAGTGGCCTGGTGAAGTAGCCTGGTGTAGTAGCCTGGTGTAGTGGCCTGGTGTAGTAGCCTGGTTTAATGGCCTGGTGTATTAGCATGGTGTAGTGGCCTGGTGTAGTAGCCTTGTGTAGTAGACTGGTGTATTAGCATGGTGTACTGGTGTGGTGTAGTAGCCTGGTGTAGTGGCCTGGTGTAGTGGCCTGGTGTAGTAGCCTGGTGTAGTGGCCTGGTGTATTAGCATGGTGTTGTGGCCTGGTGTATTAGCATGGTGTAGTGGCCTGGCGTAGTAGCCTGGTGTAGTAGCCTGGTGTATTAGTATGGTGTAGTAGCCTGGTGTAGTAGCCTGGTGTAGTGGCCTGGTGTAGTAGCCTGGTGTAGTAGCCTGGTGTATTAGCATGGTGTAGTGGTGTGGTGTAGTGGCCTGGTGTAATAGCCTGGTGTAGTGGCCTGGTGTAGTAGCCTGGTGTAGTAGCCTGGTGTAATGGCCTGGTGTATTAGCATGGTGTAGTGGCCTGGTGTAGTAGCCTTGTGTAGTAGACTGGTGTATTAGCATGGTGTACTGGTGTGGTGTAGTAGCCTGGTGTAGTAGCCTGGTGTAGTGGCCTGGTGTAGTGGCCTGGTGTAGTAGCCTGGTGTAGTGGCCTGGTGTATTAGTATGGTGTTGTGGCCTGGTGTAGTGGCCTGGTGTATTAGCATGGTGTAGTGGCCTGGTGTAGTAGCCTGGTGTAGTAGCCTGGTGTATTAGCATGGTGTAGTAGCCTGGTGTAGTAGCCTGGTGTAGTGGCCTGGTGTAGTAGCCTGGTGTAGTAGCCTGGTGTATTAGCATGGTGTAGTGGTGAGGTGTAGTGGCCTGGTGTAGTAGCCTGGTGTAGTAGCCTGGTGTAGTGGCCTGGTGTAGTAGCCTTGTGTTGTAGACTGGTGTAATAGCCTGGTGTAGTAGACTGTAGTGGCCTGGTGTAGTTGCCTGGTGTAGTGGCCTGGTGTAGTGGCCTGGTGTAGTAGCCTGGTGTAGTGGCCTAGTGTAGTACCCTGGTGTAGTAGACTGGTGTAGTAGCCTGGTGTATTGGCCTGGTGTAGTGGCCTGGTGTAGTAGCCTGGTGTATTGGCCTGGTGTAGTGGCCTGGTGTAGTAGCCTGGTGTAGTAGCCTGGTGTATTGGCCTGGTTTAGTGGCCTGGTGTAGTAGAATGGTGTAGTGGCCTGGTGTAGTAGCCTGGTGTAGTGGCCTGGTGTAGTGACCTGGTGTAGTATTCTGGTGTAGTAGCCTGGTGTAGTGCCCTGGTGTAATGGCGTGGTGTAGTAGCCTGTTGTAGTGGCCTGGTGTAGTAGCCTGGTGTAGTAGCCTGGTGTAGTGGCCTGGTGTAGTATCCTGGTGTAGTGGCCTGGTGTAGTAGCCTGATGTAGTAGCCTGGTGTAGTGGCATAGTGTAGTAGCCTAGTGTAATGACGTGGTGTAGTAGCCTGGTTTAGTAGCCTGGTGTAGTGGCCTAGTGTAGTAGCCTGGTGTAGTGGCCTGGTGTACTGGCCTGGTGTAGTGGCCTGGTGTAGTAGCCTGGTGTAGTAGAGAGGTTTAGCAGCCTGGTGTAGTATCGTGTATGACCTGGTGTAGTAGTGTGGGGTAGTGGCCTGGTGTGGTAGCTTGGTGTAGTGGCCTGGTTTAGTAGCCTGGTGTAGTGGCCTGGTGTAGTATACTGGTGTAGTAGCCTGGTGTAGTAGCTTGGTGTAGTGGCCTGGTGTAGTAACCTGGTGTAGTGGCCTGGTGTAGTAGCTTGGTGTAGTAGCCTGGTGTAGTGGCCTGGTGTAGTAGCCTGGTGTAGTGGCCTGGTGTAATAGCCTGGTGTAGTGGCCTGGTGTAGTGGCCTGGTGTAGTAGCTTGGTGTAGTAGCTTGGTGTAGTGGCCTGGTGTAGTAGCCTGGTGTAGTGGCCTGGTGTAGTAGCCTGGTGTAGTAGAGAGGTTTAGCAGCCTGGTGTAGTAGCCTGGTGTAGTTTCGTGTAGTGGCGTGGTGTAGTAGTGTGGTGTAGTAGCCTCGTGTAGTAGAGATGTTTAGCAGCATAGTGTAGTAGCCTGGTGTAGTAGTGAAGAAGTAATTGTGTGGTGTAGTGGCGTGGTGTAGTAGCCTGGTGTAGTAGCATGGTGTAGTAGCCAGGTGTAGTAGCCTGGTGTAGTAGCCTAGTGTATTAGCATGGTGTAGTAGCCAGGTGTAGTAGCCTGGTGTAGTAGCCTGGTGTAGTGGCGTGGTGCACTATCCTGGTGTACTGGCGTGGTGTAGTAGCGTAGTGCAGTAGTGTGGTGTAGTAGCATGGAGCAGTGGCGTGGTGTAGTAACCTGGTGTAGTAGCTTGGTTTAGTAGCCTGGTGTAGTTGTGTGGTGTAGTAGCATGGTGTAGTAGCCTGGTGTAGTTACTTGGTGTATTAGCCTGGTGTAGTGGCATGGTATAGTTGCCTGGTGTATTAGCGTGATGTAGTAGCCTGGAGTAGTGGCATGGTATAGTTGCCTGGTGTAGTAGCGTGATGTAGTAGCCTGGAGTAGTAAGTAGTAGGGATGACCCCGTATCGTCCATTTTTTTCTGGAAAAGGGGCCGATATGTCACACCGGATTTACCAAACTTTGGAAAGGGCCGATATGTCACACCGGATTCACCGAACTTTGAAAAAAAGGGTCAATACGGCATACAATATTCGCCGAACTTTGGAAAAAAGGGCTGATATGTCACACCGGATTCACCAAACTTTGGAAAAAAAGGGTCAATACGGCACACCGTATTCGCCCAACTTGGGAAAAAAGGGTCGATATGTCACACCGGATTCACCGAACTTTGGAAAAAGGGCCGATATGTCACACCGGATTCACCAAACTTTGGAAAAAGGTCCGATATGTCACACTGGAATTCACCGAACTTTGGAAAAAAAGGGTCAATACGGCACACCGTATTCGCCCAACTTTGGAAAAAAGGGTCGATATGTCTCACCTGATTCGCCGAACATTGGAAAAAAGGGCCGATATGTCACACCGGATTCAACCAACTTTGGAAAAAAAAGGGTCGATAAGGCACACCGGATTCACAGATCTTTGGAAAAAGGGCCAATTTGGAGTTAAAGGTTTCTAATGAGAAAAATAATTTCTGAGATCTTAGAAGTTTGTTAAAGTTCTTATGATGAAAATATATTCATAGAAGTTTGTTAAGAGATCTTATAGGAGAAATAATTTCCAAGATCTTAGAAGTTTGTTAAAAGTTCTTATGAGGAAAATATTTTCATAGACGTTTGTTAAGAGATCTTATAGGAGAAATAATTTCAGAATTCTTACCGAGAAAAAACGTTATAAACAGTTATTTTAGACTGTATTCTTTTAAGTAGAATTCTTACTTAGAAACGAGTATGTCTGTATAACTAAAATTGTAACTTTAGCCAGCTATATGAGGCGTCATTAATTACCCAGCCATCCCCTCCCACTCCTACCCTACCTTACCTCTCACCCCCCTCCCCCTACCCGCCCAACCCCATCGTCGTCTGTTCCAATCTCACACACTCCCGCCAAACTCCACCGCCAACTCACCGCCGTAATCTTATCTTGACCGTCCCTCCCCCTCTCTCTACCTGTTACCTTACCAGCTTTCAATCATAATTGTGTACAACTATTTTAGACATCGTAATGTTAGTTCCTTTGCATTAAACGAGTTAGTTTTACACAAATCAACCGAGTCAGTAAGCAGGTTCTAGCTCCTGTCCCTGCTTTAGTCCCCTGTCGTATATTGAATACTAACAGTCTAAAATTTTAAAGTCTTTTTTTAGACGTAGTAAATAAAATCAATTCAATAAGCAAGCTTCAGCTCCTGTCCCCCGCTGTAGTTCCCTCTCATATCTTCGTACCTAACCAATCCCTCTGAAATTTTAATCAGTCATTTTTCAGATGTAGTAAAATACAATAATTTAGTTAATAGCTTCTTTTCATCGATTGGTGCTAACCTTGCCTGAAAAATCCCACAGACCCAGACACATGTTACCACATATCTTTCAGGCAGTTATCCAAACTTTCTTCTTCCCTCACCGATCAGTCCTACAGATGTTGTCTCCATCATTCACTCACTAAAAACAAAGCTGGGAACATTAGTGAAATACCAACGATGGTATACAAGAGTGCCTCCCATACCCTTTCACTACCCTTAGCTGTTCAATAAATCTCTAGAGTGTCATACCTTCCCTGACATCCTTAAAAAAGCAAGAGTAACGCCAGTTCACAAAGGAGGTAACACGGTAGACATAAATAATTACAGACCCATATCAAATCTTCCTTTATTATCCAAAATATTTGAAAAAAGTATTTACAAACAGCTCTACTCCTATCTCGTAAAATTCAATACACTAAGTCCCTGTCAGTTTGGCTTCCTCTCCCAATAGAGTACCAATGATGCAATTGTTAGTCTGCTAGACTTATTCTACTTAGCCCTTGACAAAAGTGAGTTTCCGATTGGACTCTTCATTGACCTGAGAAAGGCTTTTGATACTGTTAACCATAACTACCTCTTACTTAATCTTCACCATTATGGAATCCTTGGCCTTGCCCTGAACTATATCCGATCCAATCTTATTGTAACACGTGGGGGGGAGGGGGTTCTCGAATGATCTTTACCCCTTTTTCTCTCCCTCTGCCCGTATCCTTACTTTTGTTCTCTACCAAGGGACCCCAAAACTTTCACTTGAGCTGACCCCACGCCACGCGGTCTCAAGACGAATTACCGACTTGAGATTCTACACCCGTATGACGTGAAACAGGCTTCTAGCAAACCCTAGGGTCGCCTTTACACTGCCACCACCAGACCTTGCAACACCGAGCAATGATCGAGGCCTGGATCGATCATGCCAATCAATAACCTTGGGGCTTGATCCCCACTAGTAACATATACCCTTGGATCTTAAGTGTGGAATTAATTACAAATCCGGGAATGATAATCCTGATTCGATGTTAGAATCAGCGCCCAATTCAACTCGGCCTCGTGGGGACCACGTGACAAGGACAAATTCACATAAATATAACACACACATGGAAAATAAGGAAAATGCAAATTAATAACTAATTAATTTATTCAAAACTAAAAACAAAATCTAAGAAATAGTAATCCCTGACTTGAACACTCCCTGACTGGCAATGAATTGACTATTCCCTAACTATAACCTCTGAGCAAACTTTTACCTTCTATTGACGACCAGCGGTGGACTGCTGGTCTGGAGGCCAAAGATGGAAAGGCCACCTGCCCGAGTTGTTTCTCAAACCACACTGTCCCCTGCTCGGCTAGTCCTACCCAGACCAGAGCAGTGTATCTTTCCGCATAGACTAAGTTTTACCAAGTTACTAGCAAGGCTTAAGTTTAACAACTAACCTCTGTTTGCACTGAATGATCCAGATTGGTTGAATTATTTTAACTGAAGTTAAATTACCCAAGCATCTTAAAGGAGAGCTAATCCCGATCCCAAAATGGCTATTTGACCTTTGAGAAATTACTGAATATGGAAACTCTGACCTGTGACCGCCAGGTCGCTGAGGTCACTTCCGCGCTACTGCCTAGTCCTGGCTCGTGACGTCACTGATGGTGACTTAACTCAAGTAATAATAATTAGAATACTCTTGATACTATAACCAGGAATATTATACAATACAATTTGAATGCAAAATGAATAAAGGCTAATTTCTCTAAATAAGTGAATACTATAAAATGGTTCATTATATGAAACTATGAACAAAGACGCCAGCCATTTTGTGACTCAGACATGCTAATCCCCAGAGGAATGCACAATGTTGAGGTCAGGTCCCTACACGAGACTTCTGGAACCTTCTGGATAATTCTTACAACAAACCTAGTTTGTTACAACCCCCCCCCCCCCACACAAGCACTTAGTAAACCTTGTTAATTTGTTAAAAATAACGAGGTTTAGTATCCAAATCCACAATTCAACTCATGCCACAAACAAAAGCTAACCTAACTAAGAAAAAATTGACAATCATTAGAGTGTCCAACATCATCATAATAACATGGTCAAATTCATAAATTTCTCAGCTGTCAACTGACAGCAATCCTCCAACATCAGGAAACATTCTTCCTACCCTTACTGACATAGCTAAATAACATGTCCCTACTCTAACAGCAAAGACTAGCTATTCAAATTTCTTGGCTCTTCACTAGCCAAGTTCATGTGTCCTCTAGAGCCGGCCACACTGTGCTCAAACATAAACATTAAAGTTATATCTACAGACTGAACTTTCAGTCATCCGGGAGCGTACTACGGAACTATCAAGCTCACATCCTTGTACTACCCACTCCCCAATCAATGTCAACCTTGACATGCTAAGGAACACACCTAACGTTTATTACATGTATCTAAAAATATAAAAAAAAATTCTTATACTATATCACAGGTTTCAGCTGACTGTACAGCCAAGTGTCCTCACTCACTAGAAGTGTAAATGTTTATATTGGTCCGCCTCTCCTGTGTTCAAACATTCTGAAAAAGTTGCACACAACATAATTTTCCATAACCGTTTGTTCTGGGCTTAAACAATTACACAGGGGCTTCGATTTTGATTACTGACCAATTTATAGAGTGAAATTCCATATATCATTATACCAGAATAATTATTTTAAATCTGTTTTTCAACATTTATCAAGTATTGTGATTCTAAATCTGTTTTTCAACATTTAAACAAAAGTGTCCAGATATTCTTTACACAGATGTTCTGAGCCAACTTTGTTTCTTGTATCAATTGTTCATATTGAGTAATCGAGAAAAAAAAATTGATGCTGCTGGACGCTGAATGTAGTCGCTGTCGATGTCAATTGATGTCGATCTTGCTTCTTCCCATGTGTAGACATCAATACCTGGTCCTCTTGTACTCCCATCCGGTAGTCTTGAATGACGACAGAGTGTAGTAGAGCGGAGTGCCAAGTGACAGCTGTAGAATACTGTTACTTCGGCCATTGATCTTGCTCCCGACAGTACACACGCCTTCATATCAATCATAGTTCACACGGCAGTCTTGATGTTAAACTTGACGTCGCAGATGACCACAGCAGAGCAGGACTGGATGTACCAACGGTGTCTCGTAACAGGAGTGGTGTCAGAAGGTCGTAGAGGCGGGTTGCTTGTTTGCAGAACAGGTGAATCTCGTCTTCCATCATTGCTCAAGTCATCTCAGGCGTTTCTTAATGTCACCAGGTTACTAGGCCGTAAACACCAACTGTGTATACCCTCGTACCGCCGACTTTAGGCCAAAGGAGACAATTCTGTGACCTTCTATTGGCGAGTCCCGGTACTCTGTAGGGAAACCGTACCTTCCACCTGTAACCGCCTTAGTTCTGCTTTTTTGTTGCTTCAGATGACGTAATCATTAATCTTCCGGCGAAATTCTTGAGTACTGCTACGTGCTTTCCATTTCTTGACCTCTCCTCCAGCACTGCTGGAATGGACTGCAATCTTGATGACGCAGCAGGTGGGTAGTGGTGATCTCGAGACAGCTACCCCGGCGTTGTATGGCACCTCCGGTAACTGCAAAATGTGGACAGCTCTCTGGCCCTGACAACCTCGTTAGTGACGTGAGGCGTCGGCTGGGTGACTCTTGGACAGTCACTCATCCCCAAAGTAACTGATGTATGAGTTACTGGGTCTGGTGGGGGGAGGGCTTTGTGTAACGTGCCTTTTCCCTCGGTCTTTACAGACAAGGGTTCACGTATGGCTGGAACAACTGGGTCGGTGTACCAATCAGACCTAGGAACAGACAGACACAACACAGCGGAAGCATAGATATACTCTGGGTTTGGTGGAGGTGGAACCCCAGAGCACGGTAAAAGCTGCTACCCGAGTTAAGTATAGAGATAGGTCACCTCATTGCCTTTACAGGAAAATCTAATGAATACTAAATTATACTAACCAAGGAAGTTACTTTACTGTATAGCACGAGATCTCGTCACCATAGGGTGGCGAGACTGCACCTGACTACTGATGAGCGATGACAGAGGGTCATCCTCATCCCCTGACTCGTCGGTGAAGCCATGAGTCAGCACTTCTGAGTCAGGAACTAGACCCGCTGAAGGCAGTTCTAATTCCTCTCTAGCATGATAATGTTTCAATTTATTTACATGAATTGTTCTTTCCACCTGGTCCTCGAATACTCCTTTTATAACAAGATTAACCGGCCCCGCCATTTTAATTACTCTATATGGACCTCGCCACCTCGGAGCTAGTTTCCTGCTCTGATTGGCGGGCGCAGCCTTATTCACTCTTAATACGAGGCTTCCTTCTTTCAACTCAAGAGGGCGCACTTTCTTGTCATAAAAATGAGCATACCGAGTCCGTGCCTTCTTGGACGCTTCAGCTGCAATATTCCATGCATTTCTCATTTTTCCAAAGACCTCTGAAGGATAGTCCTCCCCGTATGCAACATTATGTCTGTTAAGCAGACCTGAGGGGAAATTGCATGAATTACCAGTAAACAAATGAAGTGGTTGGGTGTTAATTGATTGGTGGATGGCAGTATTCAAGGCGAACTGAACATAGGGTAGGTGTTCATCCCAGGTGTTTGCGTCATGATCAGCAAGGATTGCAAGCATATCCTTGACTGAACGATTAGTCCTTTCCGTCATTCCGTTTGCTTGTGGGTGGTAGGCTGTTGTAAAAGCCGAAGTTGTCTCTAAAATTTTACAAACTTTTCTAAATATATTCCCATTGAATTCTTGACCCCGGCCAGAGACTAAACTTTAGGAGGTCCGAATACAGTAAGAAACCTACGTAAGAACGCATCTGCAACCGTCCGAGAATCCTTCTGAGGTAATGCAACTAGTGTAGTGTACCTAGACAGATGGTCAACTAGCACCAACACGTATCTGTTACCTGAATGACTGTGATGTAAATCAATCAAATCGGCCCCCACACGATCTAATGGTTCACGAATTTCAGGAAATTCCTGAAGTGGGGCTTGTACCTTAAGGGTGCCTTTCCTCCTCTGGCAACGAGGGCACGACTTCACGAAATGGATTACTTCAGAAAGTAATCCTGGAAAATATAATAGAGACTTTGTTTTTAAGTGCGTTTTAAAGACCCCTGATGCCCTGCAATTTTAGAAGCATGCGCAAGCTTTAACGCTGATGCCCGCAACGCGTCCGGAATAACTAGTTGAAATACTGCCCTATCATTCTGGCTATTAACATAATACAGGACGCCCTGTTTCATATCAAAATCACGAATAGGTAAATGCTTTTTATTTTTCGGGTATTTTCCTCACTCTAAATACTCAATAATTTCTTTCCATCTAGGCTCGCTCATCTGGTATTCTCTCATTTTATCTGATGGAATGGTGTCAATATTTTCATTAACTTGAACTGCCGCTATGTTTCTACTTAGCGTATCTGGCACAACATGTGCTGGACCAGGCTTGTACAAAATCTGGAATGAGTGAGCCGAAAGTTCGTGAGACCAGAGTGACATTCGTGGGCATTTTGTTCGCTTTATAAATATGTGTGTTAACGCTCGATGGTCTGTGTAAATTACAAAGTGCCGCTGAAATAGGTAAGGTTCGAAATACCTAACTGATTCAACTACTGCCAGTGCCTCCCGATCCATAGCTGAATAACAAACTTCAGGTCCTTTGACCTTCCTACTGAAATTGGCTACTGGATGGGGTAAAATATTCGCATCTCGCTGAATTAAGCACCCGCCAATAGCAATACCGCTGGCGTCAGTGTGCACTTCCCACTCTTTCTCAAAATCAGGAATAGCCAATACCGGTGTCGTGATTAGTTGGTCTTTCAGTTTGCGATAGGCCTCGTCATGCTCAGATTTCCACACAAACTTCGCATTTTTCTTTGTCAGATCAGTCAGGGGTGCTGAAATGCCAGCGAAACCTTCAATATGACGACGAAAATATCCGGCCGCCCCCAAAAACCTACGCACGTCCTTTGCTGTCCTTGGAGTAGGCATGTCAGCAATGGCGCGGCAAGAATCTGGGTCAGGTCGGATACCGTCTGGGCACACCTGGAACCCCAGAAATTTGAATTTCTAAGCCGCCAGGGTGCACTTCTGAACATTAACCTTGAAACCTGCCTGATCTAACAACTTCAAAGTCTCAGTCAAGTCCCGTAGGTGTTCCTCAAACGTCCTGGAATATATCACCACGTCATCCAGGTACGCTAAGGAATGCCTACCCAGTACCGGACTAAGGCTGAAGTTGATGGCCCTCTGAAACGACGAGGGCGCTGTCTTCAAACCGAACGGCATCCTACGGAATTTATAAGTGTGCCTACCACCCGAGAATGCTGTTTTTTTCCCTATCCTGTTCTGCCACCGGAATCGCCCAATACGCCGATTTTGCGTCAAGAGTTGAGAAATACTTAGTTGCACCAAATTGATCTATTATCTCCTGTATTCTGGGCAACGGATACACATCACCCTTAGTTAATTCGTTCACCTTCCGGTAGTCAACACAGAAACGATAACTACCGTCCGGTTTCCGAACTAGCACAACAGGAAAGAGCCATGGTGACGTACTAGGCTCTATTACGCCCTGTCTCAACATTTTCTAGCACTCCTCCCTGATAACGTTCTTTGCCTGTTCCTGCAACCTCCACTGTCTCGTGTACACAGGCAAATGATCACCAGTTGGAATGGTGTGCTCAATTTTATCAAGGAGACCAATCTGGTCATCCTCTGTCACAAATAATTTTGGGAATTTTCGCAAAACTCCTCTCAGTACCTTCCTATCCGCCTGTGTAATATGTTGAAAATCAAGTGCTGATATTAATTTTTCTACTTCTTCCACATTCCGTGCAACATTTCTCGTCTCACATTGTACTTTTGATGGTGTTTTCGTATCTATCATGTGCAATGCACTACACTGTGCAGTGACGGCTGGCGTCTCAGCTGACTCATGGTGAAAGATTTCTGTGTCCTCCACCATGGTTCCCTGAGATACCCTATCACATGCCCTGAAGCGAAAAGTCTTATGTGAAAGATTGATAACTGGAATGAGTGCACCTTTATCGAGCACTACAATTAAGTGATGAGGAATTAATAAGCTATCACATCTCCCAGCCACCTGAAGGGTGGTACCTGGTTGTATGTGACGTCCCACGGCTACTTTAATGAATTTAACAAAATGTGGTGGGCAACTCTGTTTGGTCAATGCATGCAATGCGCATGACCTCTTAACTGTGTCTGGAAGAGACTTAAAAATCAATTTTGGATAGTGCGCATTATATTTCTGCTTCCTCTTAATTGAAGCTACAACTGGGGGATGGTCGATCATCTCCACTGGGTAGGAAGTCTGTCCCAACTGCAACCTGCAGTTCCTAGCCCCTTTTTGAGCAGACAAGGAATAATCAAATAGCTACAGAAAATCAGTTCCCATTAAGATGTGACCAGGAAACTCAAGGTTCTCTACGACCGTACATGTGTGAGGCTGCAATTCCCCATCAATCTCAAAATTAATTGTACCTTGACCTACAATCTCAATCTTTTCCCCATTGACCGCTGTTAATGTCTTTGAGCAACATTTATGATGTGCATACTTAAAATTACTGAAGGCTGACTTTTTGATTACCGTTGCCTGGCTTCCTGTATCAACAAAAGCTGTCAATCTTACACCTTCCACTTTCACCTCAAAAGTAGGCCTACCATCACTAGGAGCCTGCTTTCATGCTTTCGTACTAGTGATTTTACAATCCCTCTGTATATGCCCGCGCTTCCCGCAGGAGTAACACCTCCGCGGATCCCTGTTGGTACCCCGCACAGGGTGGCTCGAATTTGCAGCTGTGGGTTGCTTCCCGCCTGATGAACCCGCGCTAGAGTTACTCGGCTTGACCACCTCCCCTTTACTTAACGCCTCTACGTAAGGCGACAACTGAGTGCCCGGCGTCTCCGTGCACATCTGCCTGTATGTCGGAAAATCCAACACCATTTAATATAACATACAGACAGATAATAATTGCTGTATTGTATAAACAAGTTAACCCATAGAAAACGTAACTTGTAGTGGAATTACCGTCTATAGAAAACGGGATATCATCACCACATACTATTATAAATTCTCCACCTATTATGGTGGGAATTATTCTTAAATACATTAGTCTTTGGACTTTACCATCATAAAACATTTCATATAAATTAACTTAATTATCAATATTAAAGTAGAGTAAATGTGACCCTTCTATCACTTTCTGTCATCTGGACAATGTAAGCCAGGCATCAGTGAGGAAGGAGGGGCAGCCATTGTTGATACTAAGACCACAGAGGCTCACGGGAGCAAATACGGCTCCTATTAATTTTACTTGGACGAAGTGTTATGGAAACCAAAGGTGTACCATTATCACACGCTGTCAACAAATTCAAGTTAAGTATTCTACCGAAACCCATTTATCTATCATTAGTGGCCATTAATGTCATTGGATAGGGTGACCCGGTTAGAGCGCCAGTTCGCCTCATACTAAAGGTAATTAAGCCAGGTCTTTAAGGTTCCATGTACAGTGTTTTCTCTGATATAGCTTGTCATATATAGGAATCTGGCTTTACAGCTAGCGCCCTTTTGACAGGTCAAGACGAGGAAGCATGCTTTGTGCATCAGTTACCAGGGTGATGGAAGCTACCTCAAAGAGGGAAAATGTGGTGTCTACATCCTGGTTATACCTGGTGGATTAAGGTCAGCTGTACTATAAGATAAGGAACCTCTTCAATGTATGTAGTCTATTACTGTAGTTTGATTGGCTGCATATATATAAATTAATATAAACCCCCCCTAATGTGTAGAGGATCGATTTGTGAGATTATGAGATTATTCCAGAAATACAGTCCACTTATCATTATACAAATTGCTATCGAAGTATAAAAATTAACGTATATATAAATTCATGTAAATTAAATAAATATAAATCTCACAGGTCAGTTCCCACATTATTTGGACCTTCAGAACCGGATTATTCAGTCCTTTGAACCCACATTTGGTCATCTTAGTACCGGATGAACCAGTTAACCAGTGGATTCATTAAATATACTAGTGCAGTGTGATTTATACAAGGCCAGCAGTCAAAGACGGCAGCGTAGCCTCGAGGGAGCTCAGGAGCCTCCCTCAGCCCAGTTAAGCCTTAGTCAGCGGTTTCGTGCACACCCACAGATTTGGTGGCGTGTTATTCTGTGAAATGACAGCGCTAATATTGAAGCCAGCCAAAGTAGTGGCTGTGGTTTCGCGAGATTGTTCACGGATTTCGTGGTGTTAAATTTCGCGAGAGATTATCTACGAATTTTGTGGACTTTATTTCGCGAGGTCACTAATAATATTTAATACTTCTTGATAATATTAGAAGTTTATAGAGGCTAATTAAGAGGCTATTATCAATAATTGTGTATATTATTTCTCCAAAATAGAGAATTATTTAATATATATTGCACTAGTGATCACAGTATAATATTTACTAATTGCCAACCCACAACAGGGTAGGATATTTACCATTGACTAGTTGAACTATTATTGTTCATCCTAGTCCCATTATTACCATAGTCAGTTGTACTATATTGATCAACCTAACACCATTAATGAATGGTGCTGACCCTATTTTGGGTGTAATTTTTATCAACTCGAGTTGAGTTGTGTATATATAATAATTTACTTATGATCATAACACCTTTGAGTGATTAATTAGTGTCTCTTCCATCCTAGGGTGATATAGAGGAGCTAACCTAAAGGTACTTCCAGTGACACTGGTTTATCACTCAAATCATTAGTGTGTATGATTGTATATATATAATGTGTATTAATTTTAAGTGCTAACCTCTAGAAGAGGTAGGATTATTGCCTAGTGAGTGCAGAATTTACCCTAGGCTACCATCAGTACTTGTTCAGTATTATGAGCGACCCAAGTACAAGTCCCACAAGGCTTTACCAACTAGCCAGTATGGATAATGCAGGGAGAATGAAAAGAACCCTTGCAGGTCTTAAAGGCCACTTAACAAGACAGATCAAGAAATGTGAAGATTTGTCACAACAATCTCAAGTTGATTATGCTGACCTGGAAAGCTACTATCAAGCAGCTGCAGGTAAATTTGAGCAAATCAAATGCCAAATAGCAACATATGTGGCTGAACTTGCCAACACCAATTTATCAGAAACAGAAATAGACGACATTATGGTTGATCTTGCGAATTATGAAGATCACACTCAGGCCACGTTACAGCCTTATGTCAAATTAATTGCCCAGAACAAGGCAACAGCAACAACAACAACAGTTGCATCTAATACGAGTCAAGCAGAAGCTCGACTCCCTCCAATTAATTTACCCACTTTCTCAGGAAAAGATGAGGAAGATTGGGACGAATTTTGGAACAAATTCGTTGACCTTGTAGACTCAAAACAATCTTTACCAAAGAGTAGTAAATTCTCTTATTTGCAAGGCCAATTATCAGGTGAGGCTAAAACAGTAGTATCCCATCTGAGATTAACTAATGACGGCTATGATCTGGCAGTAAAACTCCTCAAGGATAATTATGCTGATCCAGAAGTAAGAACATCACATTTAGTTCATGAGCTGTTGCATTTACCCCCACCGGAGGCTTCAGCTGATTCACTCCAAGTCTTCAAGCTGGAGGTAGAATCATTGATCAATGCCCTCAGCCTGACAGCAGATACAAACGGGGCTGAGTGGGTCTTGAAAATAATTGTCCAGGAGAAAATACCTAGGGACATATTGAGACAAATGAGTGCTCATTACAATAAAAGCATCTTATCCATGAGTGAAATATCTGAAGGTTTAAAGTCAGTAGTTCATCAATTACGAACACATGACAAATTAAAACCACCAAGTAAACCCTCAGAAACCAATAATAGTAAACCACAGAGTACCAAAGGTACTCCAAATCAATCTAGACAATATAATTCAACACCAAAGTGGAACAGTAGCAGTGTGGGCGTATATGCAGTGGGACCCTCCAAGCCTATAGTTACTGTGTCATCCAAGAACGTGACACCAAAGGGTACTGGAAGCTATGGAACATGTTTGTTCTGCAATGAGAAACATTCAATGTACCACTGCCCTAATTTTCCTGATAGTGACGCCCGTGTTGAGCGACTCAAAGATTTGCAACATTGCACGAGGTGCCTCAGGAAAAATAACATCAACGACTGTGATACCCAATTACACACCTGTAATAGGTGTAACAAAGGTCAGCACCATGCAGCATTGTGCAGAGACACCAAAGCAACGTCTCCAAACCCCAAGGTGGAAGATAGCAATCCCACCACAGTACAGTACTGCAAGGTGCAACAAACAAAGAGTGTCCAATCGGCAAAGTCTAAAGGTAATACGACTTTGCCTACTGCCCAAATTACCATCCTGAATAAGAGGGCCAAGGTCCATACCCGTGGGTTGTTTGACCAAGGATCCCAGAGAACATATGTCACTAAAAAGTTGGCAGATGAACTACAATTAAGGCCTGTAGCCCAGATGTCATTCAATATCTCAGGGTTTGTAACAGATGCAGGACCTCAAGTCTACCAGGTGGTACAACCATCAGTACGCTGAGGCAGGTACGTCTGTCGAGTACAAGCCATTGTGGTGGACAAAATACCAGTAGACCTACAAGTTCAAGGTCTGAGAGCAACATCCAAATTCCTGAGAAATAGAGGAATAAAATTGGCAGATAATATTAAGTCTGATCACCTCACTGACTTCGGTCTCCTTGTAGGGACAGACTATTGTCATCGATTCATCGGTAGCCCTACTAAATATCAGGGTATAACCATGTTAAACTTTGCAGGAGGTAAATTACTCTCAGGCCCAGTATCAAGACTGAGGAGACCTATGCCTGCAGATAAACAATACCAGTAGAAATCTAAATTTGTCAGCTGATTATATTTCTCCAGTAGCATTATACTAAGGAGATTACAGCTGACTATAGTAACAGAGGTTGATGTTAGTATCATCATTTGAAGCTGGAGATGAGTTCATGAGGCCTCAGTGGCAAATCAGTGAACAGTAGCCTAAAACAGCTACAAGTCACTGCGACCAATGTCACTGAACCCACTGCAGTCTCAGAACCATACTTTACTTTAATGATGAGCTATTCAATCTTCTGAATCAATTAACTAAATTAAACCCCAATAAATCTGATGACTGATTTGATACATTTATTATTTAATCAAGATGTATTCTATGGGCCTCAGTGTTTATATATCAGTGATCAGTTACCTGAAGAAACTTCAAGTTATATCTAATGTCACTGATCTCACTGCAGTCCCTGAATCATACTTGACTGTAGTACTTGATCACATTCAGTCTTCTGGGTTAAATAATATGTAATTAGGCTTGAATATTAGCCTTTCAAGAGTTGACAGGGAAATGAAATCGCATTAGACTTCTAACCCCTGCAACTCTAGTATGGGACATCCGTCCTGTACGAACAGACGCACAAATGTGTGATTACTAACTACTAACATCAAATTAATCTAATAATTCGAAGGAGGAGTATCGGTGTTCGTCTGTTCTAAATAGGACTTCGGCCCGTGAGCAGCCCCTGGGGAATTATGTCGGAAAATCCGACACCATTTAATATAACATACAGACAGATAATAATTGCTGTATTGTATAAACAAGTTAACCCATAGAAAACGTAACTTGTAGTGGAATTACCGTCTATAGAAAACGGAATATCATCACCACATACTATTATAAATTCTCCACCTATTATGGTGGGAAATATTCTTAAATACATTAGTCTTTGGACTTTACCATCATAAAACATTTCATATAAATTAACTTAATTATCAATATTAAAGTAGAGTAAATGTGACCCTTCTATCACTTTCTGTCATCTGGACAATGTAAGCCAGGCGTCAGTGAGGAAGGAGGGGCAGCCATTGTTGATACTAAGACCACAGAGGCTCACGGGAGCAAATACGGCTCCTATTAATTTTACTTGGACGAAGTGTTATGGAAACCAAAGGTGTACCATTATCACACGCTGTCAACAAATTCAAGTTAAGTGTTCTAGCGAAACCCATTTATCTATCATTAGTGGCCATTAATGTCATTGGATAGGGTGACCCGGTTAGAGCGCCAGTTCGCCTCATACTAAAGGTAATTAAGCCAGGTCTTTAAGGTTCCATGTACAGTGTTTTCTCTGATATAGCTTGTCATATATAGGAATCTGGCTTTACAGCTAGCGCCCTTTTGACAGGTCAAGACGAGGAAGCATGCTTTGTGCATCAGTTACCAGGGAGATGGAAGCTACCTCAAAGAGGGAAAATGTGGTGTCTACATCCTGGTTATACCTGGTGGATTAAGGTCAGCTGTACTATGAGATAAGGAACCTCTTCAATGTATGTAGTCTATTACTGTAGTTTGATTGGCTGCATATTTATAAATTAATATAAACCCCCCTAATGTGTAGAGGATCGATTTGTGAGATTATGAGATTATTGCAGAAATACAGTCCACTTATCATTATACAAATTGCAATCGAAGTATATAAATTAACGTAAATATAAATTCATATAAATTAAATAAATATAAATCTCGCAGGTCGGTTCCCACACTGTATAAGGCTGTGGCGGCCTGTTGGACTAGATCTTTATAACTCACAAATGCTCCCTCCGCAAATAAAAATGGCCCCATAGTAGAAGGTAACGTTTTGCAGAACAATTGTTTAGCTAATCGCTCTGCCTGACTCGAATCTAACCCCAGTTCCTTAGTGAGGTCGTCAATCCTGCTCTTTAATAGTGTCCCGAAATCCTTGACAGTGTTGCAGTCATCCTTCCTAAGTGACTGCAGATAAAAATGAGCCACATCTTCTGACACCTTTTCCTTGAATCTGTCCCTAATCGCTTGGACAAACTGTGGCCAAGTCGTCAGGTGCTGAAACTCTGTCAGTCTCGCCAGTGGACCGGCTACGTCCACGCAAGCCCCCATAGCAAGAGTAATTTTCAAACTATTCTCTGGGACAGCCTCCAGCATCGAACTAATCTGACAAAGCCAGTATTCCACTCGGCGGTTGCGTTCCACCTTATTGAGCGGCAACTCCGTGCCTCTGAGTGTCGGCAGAGTCAACTTTGGAATCAGACTCACAATTCCCGGTTTGTATGACGCGGGGCTACTGGCAGTGGGTGGGCCCTGGGGTTGGGAACTGGGTTGAGGTTGGGGTTCGGGTTGAGGTATGGTGTGGGTGGCCTTGAGTTGGGGTGTGGATTGAGGATGGGGTTCAGGTACAGTGTGGGTGACCTGGGGTTGGGATGGGTATGGGGTGGCCTGGGGTTGGAATGGATATGGAGTGGCCTGGGGTTGGGGGAAGGGTGGGTATAGGAATGGAGGTTGGGGCTGGTATAGGAAGTGAGGATGGGGTTGGTATGGGAATTGAGGATGGGGTTGGTATGGGAGGTGGGGTTGGGGTTGTTGTAGTGACGGATGAGGTGTACCTAGGTGTTGTGGTATTGGTGTTATGTGAGGTAGTTCCTGCTGATGGTGGGGCTGTTCCTGTTCCCGTTGAACAGGTTGTTGGTGATGTTCTCTACCGAGCGAAGTGGGACGGACGTCCTACAGTACTAACTGAAGCCCCCTGTCCAGCTCCCTGTCCGCCCAGTTGGTATGGCGTCGATGTTATTTGTGGGGGAACCCAAGACGGCTCCCCACACTCTTGGGACGAATCCTCGCGAGACTCCCTACTCATGTCAATAATCGTATCTGAACTGGAATGGAAAGATACTCTCGCCTGCCCTGTCCCATGCAGAACCCGTGACCCCGTCGTTTCAGTCCCTCTGACCTCACTTGTGACATCAGCTGAGCTACCTGAGTGGTTCCCAATGGTGTCGGAAGAGGTGCTGTCCTCTACACTTCCACTCCCACTGGTCCCCACTGACTGGTCACTGTCTGGGTTAAACATTTCCTGAGATTTCTGGTGTGCCATGTCTCTTGTAACTACCCTTCAATACACCCTCGACCCGGACTCACTACAACCGTGATCTTACACAAAATAAAAAAAAAATAACTTTTCCAAGAGAAAACCAACGAAATTCCCAAAATAGGAAATACAACGATTAATCGAGAGAATCGCTGAAGTGAATTCAATGAATGAGCGTCTGCCCCGCACTCGTGTCTGACCTTGAAGTAACCCGCAGTTCTATTACTGAAAGCGAAGTCCTTTACGTTAAAAAATTAAAGAATCTAATTTATATAAAACAATTAAAATGATAACAGTAACTAACGCGCAGCACTCGTGATGGATTAAATAAAGAATATTTACTGTACTTTAACACTAAACGCACTTGAAGTAAGCAGCGTGGCCACTGATGAGTGATGGAGCGGGACCAGCTGCGCTGAAAAAAATAAGTCCCGCGCTTTTTCGCTTAAACGCTGAAAAATCAAAATTTTTATTCTGAAGGGAAATAACTAGTTTTACTTTACTAAACCGTTCTAGCGATTAATATAGACATCCAGAACATATATTTGCTTGCCAAAAATTGAATTTTCACCAAAAACTGCGTTTTTACT
Source organism: Procambarus clarkii (assembly GCF_040958095.1). Classification (NCBI taxonomy): domain Eukaryota; kingdom Metazoa; phylum Arthropoda; class Malacostraca; order Decapoda; family Cambaridae; genus Procambarus; species Procambarus clarkii. Next base: position 12,047,141 of record NC_091166.1, read on the forward strand.
CAATGTTGGACTCTGCCAATTTTCTGACTCCAAGGGAAAAAAATTCTATCACCCTAAATATCGCAAAACTCCCTTAATTCGCAAAAAATGGGTTTTTCGTTCACAGATATAAATACGCTGTTATTTAATACTGACGCTGTATACAGAACAATACTTACACATCGGGCGGTTTCAACACTCATTAATTTGACTTTTCGTCAAAATCCGAGGTTTTCACCTCAAGTGGACTGACAAAATTACAACACGATTTTCTCGAAAAAATTACTAAATTCGGCAAAAATGTAATTATTACTGTTTAATGCTTAAGAACAGAATTACGTCCCTTGCACACACTAGAGGGTAATACTGACCCTAGAATATACATGAAACATGAAAATTCGAATTTTCACCAAAAACTCAGATTCTAGCCCAAGGCTGGACATAGAAAATTTTCCATCTACGTTTCTACCAAAATTCTATGTTTAAAAACGCAATTCTACCGTTTTACTGGTAAACATTAGAATAATATCATCCGCATCGACTGGGGAATCCTAATGACACCCAGATCATATACGTGACCCACGAATACAAATTAATTACAGTTAACGACTTTCCGACGTTGACTTAGCCGAAAACTTATTCCAAAATACTTAGAAATATTTCCACGTGCTCTCTCAAACATTTACAACGAAAATTACTATCCCTTAACAAACTCCTTCACTAACTATAGTGACCGACAGATAGCCCTAAGTCCAGAGGATTAACTACGCTCTAGAAACAACGCCTCTGACTTAGACTAATATAATAGGGAATAGCAAAGCTTAATGTACACACTTAGCCTAATGCAAGAAAATACTAACACTTGGGAAAAAAAATTTAACCGGGGATTGAATTTAGGGAAAAAATTAATCTCTAGAACAACGCAAATAAACGGAATTACTTTATAAATTTAAGTATACTTAATTAAAAAATACACTCGACTTAATCTTATAATTGCTCCTACCGGCTCGCCGTACCACACCTAGCCTAGGGGTCTCGACCATCTAGGTTCTAACAGAGCGACACGCAGCTTTCAGCAACAATTAAGACTAGAGACGACTCAATCTCCACTAAGTGTGCGATCACTTAGTTGTTGAATCGCTGCTAGGTAGTTTACTAGTCCGTCCCTCGGAGGCCGCAACGCCCTTCACGGATTTACGTTTTTCCCAGCGTTTTGGGTCGTCTAACAACGCCCTCGGACTATCTCCTGGCGTCCTACAGATAAATCCGCCCAGACAGCCCACAAGGAACTGCTGTTGAGGGTATGGTGGCTCCCAACACCTCTGAATCAATTGCAATGGGTCGAGTATGGTACCCAGTCCAATCAACTCGGAGTGGTCTCCTATTCAATAAATCTTAACAGCCTAATCTTACTAACTAAACCTTAATCATATCAGCCCGCATGACCCCAAGATTCGCCAATCCCCACTCAAACGCACTGTTGTGAGGCTCACTGCTAATCCTGGCCCGCGGCTGTCCTCCCTAGCATCTACGCACGTGTCCGAATGGCTAGACGCGTGAGCCTTTCAACAATTTCAAACAAAATTGTTGAAACCACCGCTGTGCACCATTGTAACACGGGGGGAAGGGGGTTCTCGAATGATCTTTACCCTTTTTTCTCTCCCTCTGCCCGTATCCTTACTTTTGTTCTCTACCAAGGGACCCCAAAACTTTCACTTGAGCCGACCCCACGCCACGTGGTCTCAAGACGATTTACCGACTTGAGATTCTACACCCGTATGACGTGAAACAGGCTTCTAGCAAACCCTAGGGTCGCCTTTACACTGCCACCACCAGACCTTGCAACACTGAGCAATGATCGAGGCCTGGATCGATCATGCCAATCAATAACCTTGGGGCTTGATCCCCACTAGTAACATATACCCTTGGATCTTAAGTGTGGAATTAATTACAAATCCGGGAATGATAATCCTGATTCGATGTTAGAATCGGCGCCCAATTCAACTCGGCCTCGTGGGGACCACGTGACAAGGACAAATTCACATAAATATGACACACACATGGAAAATAAGGAAAATGCAAATTAATAGCTAATTAATTTATTCAAAACTAAAAACAAAATCTAAGAAATGGTAATCCCTGACTCGAACACTCCCTGACTGGCAATGAATTGACTATTCCCTAACTATACCCTCTGAGCAAACTTTTACCTTCTATAGACGACCAGCGGTGGACTGCTGGTCTGGAGGCCAAAGATGGAAAGGCCACCTGCCCGAGTTGTTTCTCAAACCACACTGTCCCCTGCTCGGCTAGTCCTACCCAGACCAGAGCAGTGTATCCTTCCGCATAGACTAAGTTTTACCAAGTTACTAGCAAGGCTTAAGTTTAACAACTAACCTCTGTTTGCACTGAATGATCCAGATTGGTTGAATTATTTTAACTGAAGTTAAATTACACAAGCATCTTAAGGGAGAGCTATTCCCGACCCCAAAATGGCTATTTGATCTTTGAGAAATTACTGAATATGGAAACTCTGACCTGTGACCGCCAGGTCGCTGAGGTCACTTCCGCGCTACTGCCTAGTCCTGGCTCGTGACGTCACTGATGGTGACTTAACTCAAGTCTAAAAATAATTAGAATACTCTTGTTACTATAACCAGGAATATTATACAATACAATTTGAATGCAAAATGAATAAAGGCTAATTTCTCTAAATAAGTGAATACTATAGAATGGTTCATTATATGAAACTATGAACAAAGACGCCAGCCATTTTGTGACTCAGACATGCTAATCCCCAGAGGAATGCGCAGTATTGAGGTCAAGTCCCTACACGAGACTTCTGGAACCTTCTGGATAATTCTTACAGCAAACCTAGTTTGTTACATTAGTGACAGACACCAATATGTAGCCATCAATGATGTAACCTATCCTACCACCTACAGTATGTGTGCCACAAGGCACCATCCTAGGATCCCTCCTGTTTCTTATATACATCAATGACCTGCCTAATGTCTCTAACATACTAAAACCTAATTTGTTTGTTGATGATGCTACTCTCATCTACTCTGACCCCAAACCAACTCATATTAAATAATGTTGTAAACAATGAATTAAAAAAAGGCCACATATGGATGTCAACCAACAAACTCACACTAAACATAGGAAAGACCTACTACATCTTATTTGGAAATAAATCAACAAATGCAATTCAGCTTCAGATAGATAATGTAAACATTAGCAATATAAATAATGGAAAGTTCCTTGGCCTATACCTAGACAAGAGACTCATCTTCAGCACCCACATACAACACATAACTAAAAAGGTTTCTAAAACAGTTGCTATACTCTCTAAGATCAGATATTATGTACCCTACTCTGCTCTCCTCTCACTCTATTATGCACTTATTTATCCCTATCTTACTTATGGTACCTATGCTTGGGGTTCAACCTCTGCAAACTATCTCAAGCCCATCACCACCCAGCAGAAATCTGCTATAAGAATAATAACAAACTCTGCTTTCAGACAACACACAGTTCCCCTGTTCAAATCCCTAAACATGCTAAACATAAATTCACTCCATACATTCTCTTGTGTCAATTACATTTATAAAACCCTTTTTTTAATGTGCAAACCCTGTTCTAAAACCCTTCCTGGACTGATGTAATAAAACACATAATCACCACACCAGACATAAATATCTCTTTGATATCCCCAGAGTCAAACCTAATCTGTGTAAACACTCTATGCAAATAAAGGGACCTAGTCTTTGGCACTCACTCCTTAATGAATTGAAAAGCTGTCCAACATTTGCCTTATTCAAAAATAAAACCAAAAAGTACCTAATTTCATCTTCATAGTCTTCTACCTAGAGCTTTATCTTCACACTGTTTTTAGTGCTACCCAATCCCACATTCTTTGTACCTAAGCCATATTCTTTACTATTGTAATCTTAGATCATCTGATATCAGGGTTGTTGTATTGAGTACATATTCTACTGCATTATTTCTTGTAATGATCCTCATATTGTGCTTCAGTGAACCAATGTATAACCCTGAGATGTTTTCCTAATTGTACCTAATAATCCTTGTTCATTATTGTGTATTGTTAGTATTGTGTATTATTCTAATCTGCTTTTGTGTCAAAAATTCTTACAATGTACTTGTAACTTTTTTCTCTCAATTTTACTGTAATTATTCTACTTAAAATCATCTGTACTTGTAAAGTAAAGCTGTAAAGTACCTTCAAACATTATTTGTCAATTTATATTGTTAATTCTCTAAAAATTGTCTGTTAGTTTAAGGACTTGCCCGAAACGCTATGCATGCTGGTGACTTTACATGAATGTAATTTCAACTTATACTCTATGTTCTCTATTAACCCCCATAGTACCTTCTTGTATATATTTATATATATATATATATATATATATATATATATATATATAAATATATATATATATATATATATATATATAATATATATATATATATATATATATATATATATATTATATATATATATATATATATATATTATATATATATATATATATATATATATATATTATATATATATATATATATATATATATATATATATATTATATATATATATATATATATATATATATATATATTATATATATATATATATATATATATATATATTATATATATATATATATATATATATATATTATATATATATATATATATATATATATATATATATATTATATATATATATATATATATATATATATATATATATATATTATATATATATATATATATTATATATATATATATATTATATATATATATATATATATATATATATATATATATATATATATATATATATATATATATATATATATATATTATATATATATATATATATATATTATATATATATATATATATATATATATATATATATATATATATATATATATATATAATAACTGACAATTTGTTGAAGTTAGTTAAACAATTGTTAATGTTACATACACATGTACATACATATACAGTCATTTACACAAATACATAAACATATCGATACTCTTCTTATGTCACAAATGATTCAACAAGAGACTCACAACAGTCACTATACAAGGCACTCTACATCTATGGTGAGTCACACAATTACTAGTCTTGCTCTACACCCATCCAACTGGGCGGCAGCTTTACAGTCATGGGCATGCTTTCCCTACAGTAAACAAATTTTGGATACTTCGCTAAGATTCCTGGCAGTACATCATTATGAATGAAGTACTTACACATTTCTTGGACTCCGTTGAAGGTGTTATCTCTGAATTCCGCGATTTTTTCACATTCCATTATATAATATCGCAATGTATGCGAGTAGTTCTGCTGACAGAGTTTACATTTAGTTAAATCTACATCTGCAGATGTTTCAAACTCCCAGAGGTACTTGTAGCCTAGCTAAGCCTATCAGTGGTAACATCTAGAAGTCTTCTTACCTTATTAGATGACCCATAGACGTGCGGTTCTTCCTGCATAGTAGAATGATGATAGATGGAGCAACTGGTGTGAACTTCACTTTGCCTCAAGTCGACGAGAATGTTTTATGTTCTCGGAATATTACTGCCCTCCGGCTGCTCAAAGGCAGTCCAAGATGGTAATCAATTCCTTCTTTATGAGCAAACGCTTTGGCTAGCTCATCAGTTTTATCATGCATTCGGAGACCAATATGGAAGAGAGACTAACTGATTAAAAAAAAATCTGGATACAACATAGTGGCCAGGCAGGTTTGGATGGTCATGATGCAAGGATGTACTCGCCAGGCAGGTTTGGATGGTCATGATGCAAGGATGTACTCGCCAGGCAGGTTTGGATGGTCATGATGCAAGGATGTACTCGCCAGGCAGGTTTGGATGGTCATGATGCAAGGATGTACTCGCCAGGCAGGTTTGGATGGTCATGATGCAAGGATGTACTCGCCAGGCAGGTTTGGATGGTCATGATGCAAGGATGTACTCGCCAGGGAGGTTTGGATGGTCATGATGCAAGGATGTACTCGCCAGGCAGGTTTGGATGGTCATGATGCAAGGATGTACTCGCCAGGCAGGTTTGGATGGTCATGATGCAAGGATGTACTCGCCAGGCAGGTTTGGATGGTCATGATGCAAGGATGTACTCGCCAGGCTGGTTTGGATGGTCATGATGCAAGGATGTACTCGCCAGGCAGGTTTGGATGGTCATGATGCAAGGATGTACTCGCTAGGCAGGTTTGGATGGCCATGATGCAAGGATGTACTCGCCAGGCTGGTTTGGATGGTCATGATGCAAAGATGTACTCGCCAGGCAGGTTTGGATGGTCATGATGCAAGGATGTACTCGCTAGGCAGGTTTGGATGGCCATGATGCAAGGATGTACTCGCCGGCAGGTTTGGATGGTCATGATGCAAGGATGTACTCGCTAGGCAGGTTTGGATGGCCATGATGCAAAGATGTACTCGCCAGGCAGGTTTGGATGGTCTTGATCCAAGGATGTACTCGCCAGGCAGGTTTGGATGGCCATGATGCAAGGATGTACTCGCCAGGCAGGTTTGGATGGCCATGATGCAAGGATGTGCTCGCCAGGCAGGTTTGGATGGCCATGATGCAAGGATGTACTCCCCAGGCAGGTTTGGATGGCCATGATACAAGGATGTACTCGCCAGGCAGGTTTGGATGGTTACGGCACAAAGATGTACTCGCCAGGCAGGTTTGAATGGCCATGAGGCAAAGATGTACTAGCCAGGCTGGTTTGGATGGCCATGATACAAGGATGTACTCGCCAGGCTGGTTTGGATGGCCATGATGCAAAGATGTACTCGCCAGGCAGGTTTGGATGGCCATGATGCAAGGATGTACTCGCCAGGCAGGTTTGGATGGCCATGATGCAAAGATGTACTTGCCAGGCAGGTTTGGATGGCCATGATGCAAAGATGTACTCGCCAGGCAGGTTTGGATGGTCACGACACAAAGATGTACTCGCCAGGCAGGTTTGGATGGCCATGATGCATGGATGTACTCGCCAGGCAGGTTTGGATGATCATGATACAAAACTGTACTTTTCAGCAAAACTGTACTATTTATGGATGGTCATGGTACAAAGAGGAACTTGATTCAAAGAAAGGTTCAAATTATCCCAGAAATAAAGACTTTAATAAAATGCATAACTTATTGCATTGCAATACGTTATGCATTTTGAATTGATATACAAATTGGATTTTAATTGCAATATTTATCTCTTTTTCTTTTACAGAGAAAACATTGTTAAGAGCAACAGCAGTATCTGATGAGTACAGCAGCTGTAGCAAGACCAGGCGACAGAGCAGTGCCTGAGAACAGCAGCAGCATCACAGGAAGAAGCTGCACATCCATAAGTACTCTACAGCAGCAGCAGTTGTGGTCAGAGCCAAAGATGAGTCAACACCACCACAATGGCCACAGGAAACAATACAACAAGAAAGTCAGGATTAACAGGGCGAGGAAGAGGCAGAGTTTGGTGACGACTTCTGCTGTGTTGCGGCTGTTTATTGTGATGGCTGCTACGGTGTCTCTTGTTCACACCCTGCCTCTCCCGGCCCCTGCTGACTCCTTGCCTCTCCCGGCACCTGATGACTCCCTGCCTCTCCCGGCCCCTGCTGATACTCTGCCTCTCCAGGCCCCTACTGACACCCTGCCTCTCCCGGCCCCTGCTGACTCCCTGCCTCTCCCGGTACCTGCTGACACCCTGCCTCTCCAGGCCCCTGCTGATACTCTGCCTCTCCCGGCACCTGCTGACTCCCTGCCTCTCCAGGCCCCTGCTGACATCGGGCTTGTTAATATCGTGCCTGATGGCATGGTGACTGTTGACATAGGGTTAGTTGACATGATTCCTACTAACACTCTGCCTGTTGGCACGGTGCTTGCTGATATCCTACCGGTTGAAACGTTATCTGCTGGCACCCTGCCTGCTGACATGGTACCTGCTGATACAGCATCTGGTGACTCATCGCCTGATCCATCATCTGGTGACTCATCACCTGCTGATCCATCATCTGCTGACCCATCACCTGCTGACCTGACAACTGCCTACCTGTTTCCATCTACTCTGTCCTCAACTTATCCAACTCGTCAAGGTATGTGTTATCATGTTATGAACAAGGCTGTTCTTCATAATTTAAAATAACAAAAGTTCATTAACGTAGGTGAAATTGCACACCAGATGAGAACAGATTACTTACAAAAGCACATGTGGCATGTTAAGTATGCAAATGAAGGTTTATGCTTAATTAAGTAAACAGTCAGCATATGTAAAGTAACCAGTAGGCATGTAATGCGTTAAGTTTACATGGGGAATTGAATGTATTAGTTAATTCTTATTTGTGCTGGCAGCATTTTGAAATGTTAATACCTAATTTGGAATAACATACAAATCCTGTTATATGTATATGTAATTACATATCAAGAAACTAGGCTAATGTCTTGATATGCATCATGCATTAGGTTGTAGTTTTTTCTTGTGATTCACAGACACTAGTGTAATAGATCATAAGCAGTTTGTAAGCATAGTTACCATACCTTAAGAGTTATAAAGTAATTGAACAGAGGTGCCCTATGTCCATATAGCTTAAATTTAATGGTCGACAGAGTTGTCATGAAATTTTATACACGAGCTGAAGGTGCAATTCTGCTACATTTCCAGCTGTGGTTTAAAGGGACGGATGTATACCACTGATTTAAGAAATATTATACTTTGTAACGGGTTTTTCGTGGGTGGCAATATACTACATACCTGGAGATGTTTCATTGTTATTAGGTATATATAATACATGCTATGTTACCTGTTATTTTAGCTACACGTGTCTGTTAAAGTAAACTTGGCTACACGGAGTGAGAAAGCTAGCAACTTTACTGCCTCCCAGAGTTAAAAGTCAGTTTGTCTATTGATGTAGTAGATATAGAACATGTACTACTGGGCAACTACTCCAACAATTAATTACCCTTTTTATCTTTAAGTTAAACAATTGTTTTAGGGTCAAGTATTCAATAAGTGGGTTACAATTTAAGATAAAAATATGTCCACTGTTGTATATAATGTAATAAAATTTTTATTGTCAATAAAAATTTGAGAAACTGCATAAGTGACAAAAATCTTGCAAACTCTTTCTATAAGTTTCTAATGAGGGAAAGATTTTTCCACATGGTAGGGAGAAATAACAGGTAGAGTAAGCTTTACCATTAAATAATATTAACACAATACAATGTTACGGCCGGCTCGGGACGCAACGGGGTTCTCACTCTGATGTTGTTAGAGGAAGATATATGTATCCGTTCCCAAGCCAGTAGTGGCTATCAAGGGATGAGATCCGTGACGCAAGTAACTTAAAAGGGAGTAGGGAAAGAAAGTTAAGAACTTAATATTATAATGTTCACCATCACCGATTAAATATATAGAATAAAAGAGTACACAAGGGGGAGGGGTATTAACACTTTACAAGGGGATCATGCACAATCTAGTCTTCTGCTGAAGACTCTTGATCAAGAAGCTAGGTGCTGAGTCCGCGGTGCTTTCTTCGTGGCCTCAAGACGTGTCTTCTGAGAATGCCGAGCCTACCCTGGCCACAGGTCAGCCAAAACACAGGTCCACTGGGGGCACCGTCGTGGAGGCCGTCAACCACACGTCCAGCAGGTCTGCTGGCAGGTACTGAGCCACCAAGGCTGGTACAGGCCACTCCACGAACGATAAAAGGGGTACGCCCTAGACAGGAGTCTCGTGTGATATCACCAATCACCCTCCTGTCCTCAATACCCCAGTGGATTATCGTCTCCAACAGTCGGTCCCGGGTAAATCCTTTCACTGCCACTCCACTGGCAGGCTAACACACCACAGTGTTCTTCCGGGGGGACGACGTCACAACAGCTGCAGCAAACTTCACAGTATGGAGACTGGCTGCCTCGGGTAGACTGACTCCACTTCCATCACAGTGGTCCCAGGTCGGCTCTGTAAGCAGACACGTCATCAATAACAGGGACACTAAAACACCACACTTACGGGCTCGGGCACAAACACCTGACGTATCCAGTCCATAGATGGCGCTGTCGTCGGAGCACCACCTCACCAGAGGTCAGTGGCGGCGGTGTTGAGCGCTGAACCAGACTGGAAACTGGTCCTCGAGGCCAGTACACGCTGTCCTCACCAGGTGTCGTCGTCCGTTTGGCGGGGGTTTCGGGAGCTGACCCACAGATGGCGTGGTTGTCACAGCTCCAGGCTCGGATGCTGGATCCGGGTTCGTAACACCTCCCCACCAAAAGGAATTTGGTTTGGGGTTCTATAAAAAGAAACACAAACCAAATTAGTACGGCGACACTGTTCCAAATGAACACACATGCTTTATAATCTGGAATGGCGAGGCTGTCTCGTCCACAAAACTGTCCTACTGGGCAATTCCGGCACAATGGGAACTTGAAGATTGAAGGCGATGTCCTGTCTGGCATAACCTTCCACGTCTCCACTGCGATGTCAAGCAGGGGCGTCATCTCACATCTCTCGAGTACGGATTGGTTTCGACACGATCTCGGGTGACTCGACACTTCCTTATGTCATGGCACCGATGATGGCTGACCACAGACGGCATTTCTGGTGCCGGTCCGATGGTCCTTCAGGGAGACGGGAACCTGGAATACAGGGGTCTGATAATTCAGAGTGATAGCGACAGCGGGTAAAACAGTACTTACAGCATACTCTACTAGGTCCACACCTAGTCCCAACGGGGCTGTTCGTACGTCGCAGATGGCATTCGCTCTGCCACCGTCAGGTCGACCAACGTTCCGCATAACGCTGTGTTGAGGCTCAGCAATCACGCGGGGGGTGTCCACCTGTCGGAAACAGTCACTCATATTATCACATGTCGTACCTCCTGTATTAACCATCACCTTCCAGGTCCCTTCGTCAACTGCAACACCTGCAGTACAAATCTCCAATCCCTGGGACCTCTTCACGATGTTCATGGGAGCCATCATTCGTCGGGTCGTCCACCGGTCCTCACTGAGAGCACAAACGAGAACACATACGAGAATCAAACAAAATACCGATAGGAAACATTTGGTAAGTCGAGGGATAAGTTTCCTGAGCTTGTCATGTCCATAGCCGGCACCATCCACTAGCCTGGCTTGGACCAAAGAGGGCACTAGACCTTTTGAACACACCTCACATACCTCTGACGTCTGGGGAATCTCTGGCTGGTCCACTACACGCTGCAACTTGCCATACCGCAAGCACACCTCAGCCTTCGCTCCAGACTCGTTGGTATCCGTGGGTGTCTGCACACAAGGCCTCTCTTCTAGCTCAGGTACTTCTGCCATCGTAACCTCATGTTCCTTGTCGAGAGAAGAATCAAGAGACACTGCTAGATAACTGTCGATCTGCGGGGGAGAGGACAAATTAGACATGTTCAAATCCGGGTCTGTCTTTACCTGGACATTACCATTGCCTGTTACCTCAGACCGTGCTGTTCCGGTAGACTCGTCCGCAACCTTGGGATGATTGGTGCTCCAATCGGTCACCAAGTCGTTGGCTAGTACCACGTCAATCCCAGCCACAGGGAGGGTATCGACTACTGCCAACGCACATGTGCCGCTGAAATAAGGCGAGTCGAGATGTACTGGCACTAAGGGGGCGATGTACTGCGTCCTTGGAAACCCAACCAGGACAACCTCTTGTCTCCCGTCCACACTTACTCCCTCGGGTACCGAGCTCTTCACGATCAGGGACTGGGCTGCTCCACTATCTCTGAGCACTACTACAGATCTACCAGTATGATCGCTCGATACATACCCGCCTGAAGTGTGAGGGGAAAACAATCTGGGTTCTTCCTGCGTCGTCGTCGACTGGCTTCCTGCTGGTGATGTTCCACAGCTCATCAACATCACCTCCCTACGTGCGCTGCCACCTCTTCTGCCTCGGCACCTAGCAGCTACGTGCCCTTTCTGCCCACAAGTCCAGCACACCATATTCCTCCTTGGACTACGGTGTTTCGGACTACTAGGACTTGTTCTTCGGGGGCTACTTGGGGGCGTCTTCTTAGCGCTTCGTGGGACGGGAGTCTCTTCATCGTCCTGAGGTCTGTCAAACCGGCGCTGGTAATTCCTCGGGACGTACTTAGCAGACGGCCTATGAGTCAGGATATACTCTTCAGCCATGGTGGCTGCTGCACTCAAGGTCTCCACCTGCTGTTCCTCTAAGTACGTCTTGAGGTCTCCAGACAAACAATCCTTGAAGTCCTCGAGCAGAATCAGCTGTTCGAGGTCTTCCCTGGTCTCCACCTTCCGAGAGGCACACCATTCTTGAAAAAGTCGCTCCTTGATCGTGGCGAATTCGGTAAAAGTGTGCTCTGAGGTCTTCTTCAGGTTTCTGAACTTTTGCCTATACGCCTCAGGTACCAATTGGTACGCCATGAGCACAACCTTCTTCACCTTGTCATAATCGCTGGAGTCGTCAAGGGATAACGTAGAGTAGGCGATTTGGGCCTTCCCAGTCAGGACTGACTGTATCATGATGGCCCAATTCTCCCTTGGCCACTCCAAAGAGGCAGCGACTTTCTCGAAGGCTGCAAAGAACTTTGACACTTCCTTCTCATGGAATTTGGGGACCATTTTGATGTTTCTTACCGGATCGAAACCAGTGGTGTCCGTCATTTGCCTCCGCCCACCTAACCGCAATACTTCTAGTTCATGTTGTCTCTCCTTTTCCTCTCTGTCCTGTCGTTCTTGCCTGTCTCGTTCTTCTCTCTCTCTTTCTCGTTCTTCCCTCTCTCGTCTCTCTTCTCTTTCTCGCTCTTCTTTTTCTCGTTTCTCTTCTCTTTCTCGCTCTTCTTTTTCTCGTTTCTCTTCTCTTTCTCGCTCTTCTTTTTCTCGTTTCTCTTCTCTTTCTCGTTCTTCTTTTCTTTCTAATTCTAAACGCCTCATCGCCAATTCCTTTTCTTTTAAGTCTCGTTCCATCTCTAATTTCTTCCATTCTATTTCACGATTTATTTCTAGGGCACGCATCTTGACTGTTAGGAAGCTGATATTAAGCTCACCTGCATCACTGTCAACGTCACTGCCCTTATCTTCCTTTTCCGTGGAAGCTATGTCTGCACTTTCCTTTGTACTAGGAGTCTCGCCTTCCTGTTTCTCTTCTGCCTTCAGGTGCCGGTGTACCTTGGACAAGATCTCCACACGGGAATCACTGGCACGGATCTTGATCTCCAGGTAGGCGCTCACTAGTACAAGCTCTGGTTTACTCAGATATTTTAATCTGGCAAGACAATCTTCTCTGTTCAGAAAAGCCTGAACCTCGTCCAGATCATCGATGGTAGCTTTGTCTGCCATTGTCACAGATGGAACACTTAGCACTTAACACACTGCTTACACGTTAGCACTTAACACACCGAGCACTGTTCTACGCCAATATTGCACTTTATCGCACCAAACACTGCACTTGCCAATATTGCACGTAATCACTTCGGGCACCGCACTACCCAATATTGCACTGAATCCAAGCGAACACTTCGCTCTACAATATTGCACTGAATCACTGAGCACCGCACTAGTCAATATTGCACTTAGTCACTCTGAGCACTGCACAGGACGTATAACGTCACAATCGTCACACAGGGGGAATTATATACAGGGATTACGCCACTTCACCACCCCTGTCAAACATACTTAACAAGGGGACGGATCCCGCTGGGGATGCCAATTATGTTACGGCCGGCTCGGGACGCAACGGGGTTCTCACTCTGATGTTGTTAGAGGAAGATATATGTATCCGTTCCCAAGCCAGTAGTGGCTATCAAGGGATGAGATCCGTGACGCAAGTAACTTAAAAGGGAGTAGGGAAAGAAAGTTAAGAACTTAATATTATAATGTTCACCATCACCGATTAAATATATAGAATAAAAGAGTACACAAGGGGGAGGGGTATTAACACTTTACAAGGGGATCATGCACAATCTAGTCTTCTGCTGAAGACTCTTGATCAAGAAGCTAGGTGCTGAGTCCGCGGTGCTTTCTTCGTGGCCTCAAGACGTGTCTTCTGAGAATGCTGAGCCTACCCTGGCCACAGGTCAGCCAATACACAGGTCCACTGGGGGCACCTTCGTGGAGGCCGTCAACCACACGTCCAGCAGGTCTGCTGGCAGGTACTGAGCCACCAAGGCTGGTACGGCCACTCCACGAACGATAAAAGGGGTACGCCCTAGACAGGAGTCTCGTGTGATATCACCAATCACCCTCCTGTCCTCAATACCCCAGTGGATTATCGTCTCCAACAGTCGGTCCCGGGTAAATCCTTTCACTGCCACTCCACTGGCAGGCTAACACACCACAGTGTTCTTCCGGGGGGACGACGTCACAACAGCTGCAGCAAACTTCACAGTATGGAGACTGGCTGCCTCGGGTAGACTGACTCCACTTCCATCACAGTGGTCCCAGGTCGGCTCTGTAAGCAGACACGTCATCAATAACAGGGACACTAAAACACCACACTTACGGGCTCGGGCACAAACACCTGACGTATCCAGTCCATAGATGGCGCTGTCGTCGGAGCACCACCTCACCAGAGGTCAGTGGCGGCGGTGTTGAGCGCTGAACCAGACTGGAAACTGGTCCTCGAGGCCAGTACACGCTGTCCTCACCAGGTGTCGTCGTCCGTTTGGCGGGGGTTTCGGGAGCTGACCCACAGATGGCTTGGTTGTCACAGCTCCAGGCTCGGATGCTGGATCCGGGTTCGTAACATACAATATCTTGAATTTGGATATTTTAACACCCGAACGATAGCCTAGTTAATAAAATAAAGTCAACAATTGAATAGTGACAAACATGATTTGTATTATTTGAAATTTAAAACAGTCTAATCTTTCCACATTTGACACAATTTAATGCTGCACAATAATCACAATTATGTGCACATTAAATTTATCATCAAACTATAAAGAATTATGTTATCAAGATAATTATTAATAAGTATGACCACTGGTAAATGTGTAAACATAGAAAATGTTAAGGAATGGGTTGCTTGCTGCTCCAAAATTATATCGGAATTTGACATAGAGTTACTTAGGCCAAAAACTGAAGCACTATAAATCGTAGCGGCTCGCAAAATGTTCGTACTCTGTTTTCTGTTAGTGGGTCCTCGTGTTGGGTAATTTCAGGTAATTTAGTACATCAGTTTAGTACGTTAGAAACGTATGGGAGAACGGCTTGGAGCAGCGAGCAGCCCTTCGTCTGCATCATATGGATACTTAAATCCCTGTTATTGGGTCGGTATAACAGGGATTGACTGAACACTTTACCTCTCTCCCTAATATTAACTTGATATACTTATGCAACTACAATGCTCTTCACCTGACAATTTATAATCATTACTGACTATGTCTTGAAGTTTGAGTTAAAGAGGCAGAAAGGGACCTCAGGAATCCTCAAGTTGTGCCTTCGGCCTGTAATCTGACGTTACAGTGATTGTCAGGTGAGTATAACATCTCTATCTCCATGCACATATTATCTGGATCCATTTATTCATGTATAATTATATATTCAGATGATGAGTCATAATAACGTGGCTGAAAAATGTTTACCAAACCACTCACTAGAAATTTAAGAGACGACGACGTTTCGGTCCGTCCTGGACCATTATCAAGTCGATTGTGATGAGACGCGGGAGGCAAGGGCATTAAGTAAACAAGAGAGAGAAATGAGGAGATGGAAATTTTAGAGGAAGATAAGAGCAAGGCAAAAATTACGGAAGGTAAAGTGTAATAAAGGGTGTAATAATAGGAATAAGAAAGGGATCGTAAGAGAAAGAAAAACAAAGATAAAAGGAAGGGTAGGATTATGTTAGGTCACGTTTGTTAGAAAGTGTAAGCCATTTGAATACATACTGTGAAAGGGAAGAGTCAACAGCAACAAAGTCAGGACTAGGTTGTGTATCAGAGCCGATTCGACAAGACGGCGTCTGTGTAGAGGTAGGAAAGATTATTTTAGAGGAAGACCAATGAATAGGATGATTAGGATCTCTAACATGACAGAAGATTACTGATTACAGACATAACAAAGTGCATAGTGACCCGCTGGAAAATTGAAAATAGTCATTAACAATAGAACTTTGTGTTAAATAGAGAATAAACGGGAGACCGTGTGTGAGCCAGTGAACGAGGCTTTGTGTACATGCGTGTATTAGGAAAAAAAAAAAAAAAATAGTGAACGGTGATTCGTGGAACAGTGATGTGGAACGGGTATCACAAAAACATATAAGTTGGAAGTGAATATTATAAATATAGAATACTAGAAATATAGAATAGTGGCAAGAGGCGGCATCAGTGGTTATAAATCGGGTAACTGGAAACTGGTGACATCAACCTGGGGCCGGATTCAGGAAGGTACTTACGAAGGTTTTTTCTCTTAGCTAAGAGCGTTTTCCGTCTTAGCGCCTTCGTGGCGGCTACGTCCGTATTCAATTAGCTACCCTAAGTGGAAAAACCTTCGTAAGTTCATTCCGGGATTTAAGTGTGGTTTCGACCACTCGTAGCTTTACGTAAACTGGATATAAGTCATTTTTTCTCTACTACATAACACTGGGATCGATTTATGATATTGGAACATGACCAAAATATTATAGCTGGTGAATCTAGTGGAGAGGAGTCCTTCGTGTTAGTTATATATGCATTCTCTGCTTGAAACTTGAAGTAAATATGTGTTTGATGATAGTAGAATTAGTTTTATAATAGCAAGATATTATACCAGTAGTTATTAAGTAAATAAACACTGGTGAACATGAAATATGAGAGAAGGTGATAAGCCCTGCCTGATGGGATCATTTACTATCACCAAATGCCCCTGTTCACCTAGTAGTAAGGGTGTACCTTAGCTATACATACCCATTTCTAATTTATTTAGTTTGGTTTTATTTTGAAATTAAATCTGGGTGAGACATAAAATAAAAATATGCTGCACAAATGATGTTAGGTAAGGAAAAGGGTAAAAATGTCAAAAGCTTTATTCATTGAATACTTAAAGCTATAATTATGACTATAGATTATTAAAAAAGAGAGAGGGAAGTAGGGGTCCAAGACCTCTTCCTGTTATACAATTTGGATGTGGAACAAGTAATTATCAAAAGAAGGCACCATGCCGGGAAGGCTATGTAGCAGTAAGGCAGTGAGGTGAGGCAGCTATTTATTTGAGAAATGCTTATTTTATTTACCTTATAAGCTGAGGTAACTTATTTTATTTGAGGAATACTCAGTTGATTCCTCTACATTTAGCATGGAACAAATTTGTGTCCAAGACCTCTTTCTGTTACACAATTTGGCTGTGTGTAACCAAACTAAAAGTGCTCTACAAATCAAGGGACCCAGAATGTGGAATGACCTCCCGAATCATGTCAAAGGCTGTACCTCTCTCAACCAGTTTAAGAGTTAAACCAAGTACTGCCTAATTAACTCCATGTAACCTAACTTACCTCCTAAATGTCAACCCATGTCTTGCTATTTTTTAAACAACGCTGTTCACCAACATGTGCAATTACTGATTTATGCTATGTTAACCCCCCTTTTTGTATTTTTTATTCCTTCTTTCAACACAATTTATACCTAATCCCGATTACTATTAAGTTTTAGTCTGTGTTTTTTTTCCCCACACCTTGCCCGAAATGCTATGAGTATTAGTGGCTTTAGGTATTGTATGTACTAGCTCTGCCTATAAATCCAACATTATGTTTGTAAATCAACTGTATGTACTTTTCCTGAATAAAATGTATTTATTATTTATTTTTTAATCAGTAAGTATTAAAAGAAGGCACCAAGCTGGGAAGGCTATGTAGCACCATTGTGTGTAACAATAAACCAAATTTTTTTTAACAAATAATGCACCTGTATGGGAAAACAAATCCTGTCAGCTGTAAAAATATTGATGCAGTTATTTAAATGAAAAATATAATGAAAGAAATATTACTGGTTTATTTTTATCCTATCTTTTTGTACTGTACAGTATATCCAAGGAAGTGAAAAATAGAGACATAATGCACAATTTAATGAATGATTAGCATGGATTAGCAGTTCAAAAGAAATATGACTTGTATTACATATCAACATGAGATCTTAATGATCCATGGTCAACATGATTTAATAAGGATAATACAGTACTGTATTTGTAATAATACAAACTATAATTTAAAATCTTTATTACTGATTTTTTTTATTAAGAAGATTAGGTATACACAGCGATGTGCTGCTACCCTATTCTATATGGAATATTACACAGTGTAGATAAAAAACTAGCTATAAGTTTATCTAATACTCCCATCTCACAGGATGGTTAGACATACTGTACATGGAATCAATTTAGAAAATACCAGCCTCAATACAAAAAACAAATCAACTCTGACTAAACAACTCTAAGCAATTTTCACAAGAGGTAAGCACTGAATCATGGAAACATTATATTATAATTACTCTTACCAGTTTCTACAAAACTCCTCTCAAACAATGTATTTTTAAACATGTTTAGGTATACACAGCAATGTGCTGCTTCCCTATTCTGTATAAAGGACCACACAGTGTAGATCAAAAACCAGCTACAAGCTCACCCAACATCCTCACCTCACAGGATGGCCAGTCATACATGGAATTAGGAGAGAACAAAATACTTAATGCTGATCTATTAGCCTCCACTGGCAAAATCTGGGTGCAGCACAAGAATATCTTCCAATATTCCTGAGTGTATGAAGTAATTACAGAGCTCAAAATACCTCATGCCATTTGGTATGAAGTCACTGATAACAGGACAATCACAGATATAGTGTTGGAGAGTATGTTCTCTCAAGTAGGACTGAAAACAGATGTTTTTTTCCACCAAGAGGGCTATAAACCCATGGAACCGCCTACCCGCTGAAGCCGTAAATGCCAAATTCCAGCTAAAAATATCATTAAGACAATTGGCGGGCCCTTTAACAAGCCGCCGGCTTTCTGTCCTCTTCGAGGTCACTAGATACTTAGTGGCCCTTGGGTAAATTCAGTAAATATATACAATAATTGTCAGCGCATCTTCCGAGCAACAAGGACAGCTACACAGTATCTCTTAGAATTACGTAGGTAAACAACAAATGTAACATATTTGTTTACTACAATGTCGATGCTGGCTGTAGAAGTTGAAAAAACATTGTTTTACTTCGAAATATACTAATTTTATAAGAAAATTCGACGTAAATAGGAGGCAGTAGAGCTCCGATAAGCCAACGCTAAATCTTCAATATGAAGAATGTTGCTGCTCTCTGATTGGCCAAACGAAACACAGTAGTGACCTCTATCGGCACGCAGGTGAACCAACAATTTTCTTCCTAAGTATACCTTATTGAATCGCACCTAAGCATCTACTTAGGGCGCACTTAGGAACATTCGTAGCAAACCCACTTACGAAGAAATACACAGAGCTTCCTGAATCTAGGTCCTGGGCCACAAGAGGTCACCTGTACTGACCAGGGACCAGCCTCGCTACCCTACGCTAAGTACCTGCCATAAAGTTTGAACAAAATAACATACATAATATTACAAATATACGATATACATATAATATTATAAATATTAAACATATAAATATATATACATATATATTGTTACAAATATACAATATACAAATAATATTATAAATATATAGATATATACAACAAAACAAGGCAATATGGGAGTAAATAAACAAATTTGTGGCCACTGTAACAACTTCTTAAAGACGAAGGTAACGGGAATTGAATGTTATATCTGTAAGACTAGATTCCATTCGGCTTGTACAGGAGTGAGTAACACTACGGCACTGAGAGCTGGCCACTTGCTCTGGGTGTGTAAAAATGACCTGCCAGCTTGGAATATCCTAAAAAACCTTCTAGGTAACATGACGCATGATCGGAAAACATCATTCATTGGAAGCCTACCAGCCATCCAGAAGGAGTGGGAAAGGAACAACAATTCTAATATACAAGGGGCGGAGGCTATAGTCAGGGATGAAACTGAGGCTGAAACTCAGGAAGTTGTAAACTCTGACTCAGTAGGCCAGGATGTAGATGACAGTAAACTAGAAAGTGTACCTGACAGCTCGATAGGTACAGACACTACGACGGTTCCCGATAGAGCATTTCAGAACAGAAGGGCAGACTTATGCAAATTTTATGCAAAGGGCATATGCAGACATAGATATGCTGGTAATAAGAAAGGATTAGAATGCAGTTACCAACATCCCAAAAAATGTTTAAATATGCTTAGGAAAGGTGAGTGTCGATTTGGATCAATATGTAGGTTTTTCCATCGTGACATGTGCCAAACCTCACTGGAGGACAGAAAATGCTATGACCTCAGCTGCCCACACTTTCACGTGAAAGGCACGGAACGCTACATAAAGAGTGGCAAGCAGAATAATGAATTTGGAGGAAACTCTAAAAAAAATTTATACCAGACCGGCAGAGAATTCAAAAGGAGCAGCATGGAGAGTGTATGGAACTGGATGCCAGATCCACTTGCATTCCAGAATTACAGATACAATTACCCACCGAAAGGGAACTACAACTACGACAGAAAACTGCCCTACAACAATCAGTACTGGCCAGAACAAACTCATTATGTCCACGAATAATGGACTTGCCGAAAAAGTCTCCCATTCAAACTATCACTAATAGAGTAACCTCATTCATTTTTGCCAACATACAAGGACTGAAAACAAGAACAAACAACAAAGTACAGTTCATAAATGGCCTCCTCACGGAGTCAAATGCAGTATTTGGAGCTTTCACAGAAACCCATGCAGGGGAATGGTTGGACAGTGAGATCTGGATTCCAGGATATAACCTATACAGGTGTAATAGGAAAATTAGGTCACATGGAGGAGTGGGTCTGTATATTAGGGAAGACCTTGTATGCTTGGAGCTCCTAAACGTTACAAATGAGGTGGCAGAGGTACTGGGATTAAAAATAGAGAAAATAAATTTAGTGATTATACTAATATACAAACCGCCAGATGCAACGGCTGAGGAATTCACAGAACAGATAAGCAAAATAGAGAATAGCCTTGATAATTTGGAGAACCCGATACCTGATATTATCTTCCTAGGTGACTTCAACTTGCCTAGTCTCAGGTGGAAAATAGCAAACAATAATATTATACCAGGAAATCTATCAGGACCTAACCAACCACAGATTAGAGAACTACTTAGATTCTGTGAAAAATTTTCACTCAATCAGCAGATATCGGAGCCAACGAGAAATGATAATATTCTAGATCTGGTCTTTACGAACAATGAAGACATTATCAGAGACATTACGATATCAGATACCACATACTCAGATCACAAACTCATTGAAGTGCAAACGACCATCAATACTCAGAATAGACCTAAAACGTTGATAAAGCGAGAGGGGCTATTCAGTAAATTCAATTTTAATAATAAAAGGATAGACTGGGAGATAATAAACAGGGAACTGACAAACATTCCATGGGGAACTGTTCTAAATAATACAAGTCCTACAGAAGGAATAGAAAAACTGACTTCAGAAGCGTATCAAGTCTGTCTGAAACATGTTCCTTTGAGGAAAGCCAGAAAGAGATCTAACGTAGAAAGAGAACGCAGACGACACTATAAACGCAGGAAAAAAATAACGGAACTGCTTATGCAGACACGAATTTCCCGTCAAAGAAGGAATAATTTAAATAGGGAGATTGAAGAAATCAAGCGAAAATTGAAACACTCATATGAAACTGAAGAAAGGCAGTTAGAACGGAAAGCAATTCAGGAAATAAAGAAAAATCCAAAATATTTCTTCTCATATGCGAAATCAAAAGCAAAAATCACTGCCAGTATTGGACCTATTCGTACAAGTGAAGGTTCATACACGGAGGATGACAAAGAAATTAGTGAAATCCTAAAAAAGCAGTATGAGGACATGTTTAGCACTCCAATAAACAACATGAAGGTGGAAGATCCAGACAATTTCTTTATACGGGATATTCAAACCCCTGTAAATATAACTGATATAAACACGAGCGCACTAAATTTTGAAAAAGAAATTGAAAACATGCCCATGCACTCGGCCCCAGGTCCAGACTCATGGAATTCAATATTTATAAAGAAAGGTAAAGTGCCGGTAGCACAGGCACTCAGTATAGTGTGGAGGAAGAGCTTGGACACGGGGGAGACACCAGATGCACTTAAAGTAGCAGACATAGCCCCTCTACACAAGGGAGGGAGCAAAGCATTGGCAAAAAATTATAGACCAGTTGCACTAACATCGCACATCATAAAAGTATTTGAGAGAGTGATTAGGAGTCAGGTCACCAATTTCATGGAGACCAATGACCTTCACAACCCAGGCCAACATGGATTTCGAGCGGGAAGATCGTGCCTCTCACAGCTACTTGAGCACTACGACAAAGTCACTGAGGCATTAGAAGAGAAACAGAATGCTGATGTGATATACACGGACTTCGCAAAGGCTTTCGATAAATGTGACCATGGCGTGATAGCACACAAAATGAAGTCAATGGGAATAACCGGTAAAGTAGGACGCTGGATACTCAGTTTTCTGTCAAACAGGACTCAGCGAGTAACTGTCAACCATATAAAATCTAGTCCAAGTGCAGTGAAAAGCTCTGTACCTCAGGGTACAGTCCTTGCACCGCTGCTTTTCCTTATTCTCGTATCAGATATAGACAAAAATACAAGTCACAGCTTCGTATCATCCTTTGCAGATGACACAAAAATCAGTATGAAAATTACCTCGGCTGAGGACATTGAAAAACTTCAAGCTGATATTAATAAAGTTTTCGACTGGGCATCAGAAAATAACATGATGTTTAACAGTGATAAATTCCAGGTACTCAGGTACGGTAAAAATGAGGACCTTAAACATAATACAGAGTACAAAACACAATCAAATGTACCCATAGTAGGAAAACAGCATGTAAAGGATTTGGGAATAATAATGTCTGACGACCTAACGTTTAAGGAGCATAACCAAGGAAATATTGCGACAGCCAGAAAAATGATAGGATGGATTACGAGAACTTTCAAATCCAGGGATCCCATCACAATGGTTGTACTCTTCAAGTCACTTGTGTTGTCCCGTCTTGAGTACTGCTCAGTACTCACTTCCCCCTTCAGAGCAGGAGAGATTGCTGAAATAGAGGGAATACAGAGAACATATACGGCACGCATAGACGCAATAAAGCACCTAAATTATTGGGATCGTCTCAAAGCCCTCCAAATGTACTCACTAGAAAGAAGACGAGAGAGATATCAAATAATATACACCTGGAAGATACTGGAGGGCCAAGTACCAAATCTACACAGTAAAATAACAACCTACTGGAGTGAACGATATGGAAGAAAATGTAGAATAGAACCAGTGAAGAGCAGAGGTGCCATAGGCACAATCAGAGAACACTGTATAAACATCAGAGGTCCGCGGTTGTTCAACGTCCTCCCAGCAAGCATAAGAAATATTGCCGGAACAACCGTGGACATTTTCAAGAGGAAACTAGATTTATTCCTCCAAGGAGTGCCGGACCAACCGGGCTGTGGTGGGTATGTGGGCCTGCTGGCCGCTCCAAGCAACAGCCTGGTGGACCAAACTCTCACAAGTCAAGCCTGGCCTCGGGCCGGGCTTGGGGAGTAGAAGAACTCCCAGAACCCCATCAACCAGGTATCAACCAGAAGAGAGCATTGCTTGTGTCTGCGGACTTAACTCTTCTTTTGCGTTCCTTTTGTCTGTCATTTAGTGTTCGGCCAGTTTCACCAAAGTATTGGAGAGGACAAGACAAACAGCGAATAGAGTAGACACCAGCAGTATTAGAAGCAGGAGGAGCAGTGTGAACTACATTGCTATGAAGTGTGTTAGTTTGTCGAAAGGCGAGATTTATGTCAAGATGACGAAAGGTATTAGTAGGAGTTTTAAGTTCAGAAATGAAGGGAAGGCAGAGCAGTGCTAATTGTGTTGGAAGTAGGTTTTAGGATGAAAGAAATTTCGTTTAGCTTGAGAATAGACACAGTTGATAAAATAAAACGGGTAACCAAGGCGAGAGAATGATTTGTAGATAAAGGAAATTTCAGAATCAAGAACCTGAGGGTCGCTGATGCGTAGAGCGCGGAGGAAGAAAAACAAGAATATTTTTCTGAAGAGGATGATGGTAGGAAAGGAAGTGAATGTACTTGAAAATGGTCCAGGCTGGACCGAAACGTCGTCGTCCCTTCAATTTCTAGTGTGTGGTTTGGTCAACATAATTATATATTCTTACTCAAATGCTGGCTACATAGTATAACATCAACCAAACACTGGTAGTGATCTGTTCACACTTGTATGTCTACATAACTTCATTGTGCAATTAGGGCAGACCTTAATAATCTAAAATTCAAATCCCAGTGTGCTGATGAAAATTTCCTATTGAAATGATAATTAACATTAAGCAATAAACTCACTTGTAGGTCTCCGATTCTCGTACATTATATATGAGAATGTATAGTCTTCAACACAATAATGCCTGTAGCCTCTTCACTTTCAAACTATGTATTATAGTATTGGATTAACCACCCTGAAAAAACTCAATAACTTTGACATTTGGGATCACGGAGCATTTTGGTTTCAAATTTCCATTTACATGATACACATGAGCAAAGTAAAATTTTCCATTTGTCCCAATTTACATTCCATGCGGTTGTGATCCATGGGTCTTTCAATTTTTACCGAGTCCTCAGTACTCCAGTTCACACATGATCTTCGTATCGACTGTGCATTCCCTCTCCTCGACGTATACGTCAAGACCAGAGACGCCACCTTCACTACTGACGTCTACATGACACCAACAATCATGGGTGTGTGTGTGTGTGTGGATGGCCTCAGTGAGTGACACTACTGATACAAGACCAGTGTGATGAACTCATACACACTTAGACCTCTCACCCACTGCACAAACTGCACCTAGCGCACTAAGAATGGGAGAATATGGTGCAAGCCCAAGTAAACTATGGATAAACAAAGAAGTGAGCACCTGTATTACGAAGTATCTAAATAAATTGTACAACTCCACCCACACCAGCAGACGCCCTCACACAAGTTAGTCAGTAAACTAGCCCGACATTCAAGAAAATAGGCAAGCAGGCAGTCAGGCTGACATGAAGGCAAGATGGTAGGCAGGGAGGCAGAAAGGCAGACATAAAGGCAAGCGATCTAGAAGGCAGGCAATCAGGAAGGAAGACAGGCTTGCAGAATGGCCTGAATGCAGGAGGTGAAGCAGAATGACAATCAGGCTGATAGGTTTGCAAAATGGCAGGCAGGTTGACAGGATGGCATGGAGTCTGCGAGGCAGGATTGCAGGCAGGCTGGGAGGCATGATTCAGGCGGGAAGGATGAGAGGCATGTTGGTAGGACAGCAGATTAACTGGCAGGCAGGATGGCAGGCGGGACGTCCTGCAGACTTGCAGAAAGGCTGGCAGATTGGCAGACAGGCTGTGATGTGCGATATCTGGGCTTGACTCATTTTATTTAATTATTAAATTAATGAAATCAATTACGAAGGACCACCCACTTTTAAGAAAAGAGGGAAACTAATAAAAAGTGATCATTAGAAACACAAGGAAGAACCAGTGTCTATGGACAAATATTAGAAAGCATAATCACTTAAATAATTAATGGGCTGTATGGTTAATTAACTCAAGTCAGAGCCTCAAACACCTACATTGGGGGGATATTGCTAGAACTTCATATACGTCTAGGAACTAGTGTGGTTCGTGCACCAGTTCATTGTTTGATAAATAATATTGTGACCAAAATATTAAAGAATCAATAGGAATTACCAATAGAAATTATAAAGATTATTAGCATTAGAAAGCAATCATCTAAATAAACACATATTATCTCCAGTGTACATGACGAGTATTCAATTAGATAGAATCATGAACAAATAGCAAAAATTGGAGTAATTAATTGTGTACAAAAAGTCTTAGCTTTAAGAAGATTTCTATGACATCATTCACGCCTCGTCCTCGTGATCTCAGGATTTCCACTTAGAAGCCCTTAGAGGTGAATAACACGAATGTAGGTAACAGCTCGTTGACTCCTCACATACGAGCTGTAATTTAAGAGATATTACGTAGCATTGAACTTGGCTACTTAAATCTCAATATTCATGAAATATAAAATAAAAATTAGTGCGGTACTAACGTTGGATTTTTTGTAGTCGTTCGATATAACGACAGGCTGCCCACGACATATACAATCTCTAATGATGCATCAAAAAAGAACTATATACTTATCGAAAGGTGCAAATTATGCTGAAGCCTGCCGGTATCGCGTCTCAGTCTCAAACTTCCACAATGTCGTACACGTGGGTGATAGCTTGGCTTGAATATAAACGCGTTATTAGTTGACCGAGCACTGCAGATCACGTAGAATAATAATTATTCATTCTGGGTTGAGTATCAGTGTAATTCTTGCTGATAATCTCAACGTCACGTGTCTCAGACTCTGACGCCACGACCTTTGTTGCTCAATTCCGCAACACGAGTACACCACGCACACACACAATGGCGTCTCTCCTCCTTGTCCAACCCGCGTCTAACATTCACCACAGAAATTATTTATCACGAATAATACTATTTCGCGCAATTGTGGCTGAAAGACTTTAATAAAGACTGGGTTGTAATTCTAGGGATTTAAATATTATTACTTTCTTGTCTCATGGTGGTAAACAAGAAATGGAGAAATTTTTAGTTTTCTCCATGGCATTCACGCGTGACGGTAAATTTCTTACTTGATAACAATTGTAACTAAAAACTCTGGATTTGGAATTATCTGGGAGTTATGTTATCCATAAATAATTATCACACGGAATACTGATGATTTTAGAGAATCACATTCAATTCTCTAGCACACTGACTATAAATGTGTTTAACTAGATATAAGCTGATGCAATACTGGTGCTTGGTTTCGTAAGAATTCCAGTATCCATATGCAGATATAATAATTAGTTTATGTGAACATTACTGTTAGTAAGTTTTAGTAACTACTGTAATTAGTATATTTTAATACTGATTTATTATAATACAATAGTATTGTATTAGTGTTGGAAATTTCCAACATAACTCCGGGGGGAGATTTATCGGGTCGCAGTGCAATGTTGAGTACTGACATGCCTATCCCGAAGTTAGTATTAATGTTAATATGTTAGTATGTTAGTACACACATAACGGATGTCCCTGTAATTGTCAAGGACATACAAGAAACTTAAGTCTTGCAAAGAAATTCATGTTGAATGGAACATATTATTGGAAATCATCTAAAGTTAATGACTAATAAAGCCTACAATAAACTCTGGGACTGGTGTCGCTATGGCATGTAATGTTTATGTTACTAAGTCTTAAAGTCTTGTAAACTCTCAGATACTCTAGACGAAATAATGTTATTATTAATAGCCTATACAACAAATTAAGAATTAAATCACACAATTTAAAGTAACTGAGAATCCACTGTGATGAGAATGTTCTGGGTCATTGTGACTTGTAACGATTTGTTACTTGACATCACAACACAGTATCATCATGATTACTTAAATTGGATGGGAAATTATTTGCTCTTGGTCGGAGCTATAATAGGCTTGTAGTTTCCGTTTGCATTGTTGAGCAGCAGCTCTAGTGGGGCGGTTGCTCGGTGGATCAGAATTGTTGTCCTCGGAAACTGTTGGTGTAGCTGGTCCTGGTAAACACTCTCGTTCTGCTAACTCGAGAGGTACCAACTTCTCTAAGGTTTTTAGGGTAGTGTTGCCTCGGCATAAAACCTTGATTACTCTCAGGATGCCTTGGTGATCTGGGTGGATAGCAACAATTTTGCCTATGGGCCACTCGGACCTTGGTCCATCACTGTCAACCAATACTAGGTCTCCTGGTTTAAGTTGTACTTTATTATAGGGACTCGAAGCTCCGTAGTGGTACTCTCGTAGAGCTGTGAGGTACTCTCGAGTCCACACCTCATTCCACCTTTCAATTACTCTTGAAAGATATTGGTAACTTTCTACTAAGTCACTCCTGGTTACATGTGAAGGGTCGACGGGGTCCTCTTCTGCCAAAGGTATTAGAGGGCTCAGCAGGCCTCCATGTATTAAGTGTGAGGGACTCAGAGGTTCTCTCTGTGAGAAATCATCTGATAGGTATGTTAATGGGCGATTGTTGACTCGCGCCTCGATTTCCACGACAAGTGTTTGGAGTTCAGAGTAACTAATTTTCTGTCGATGCAAGGCCTTCCTTAAACACTTCTTGACAGTTCCTATCATACGTTCGTAGAACCCACCTTGCCAGGGGGCTCTGGGAGCAATAAATTTCCAGTGGCATTGTCGTCTTTACAGGACTGACCACTTCTGGATGATTCCATACCTCTCGCAGACAGGCTTCTCCTGCTACAAAATTTGAAACATTGTCCGATATCATTAGTTTGGGACAGGATCTACGAGCTGCAAATCTACGAAAAGCTTGGATGAAGGCTTCAGCACTCATGTCCGAAGTCACTTCTAGATGTACGCCTCGCGTGGTAGCACACGTGAAGAGGCAAATATATGCTTTCACTGGTATCTTATCTGGATTGCCAGTGAGAAGTAAGGCTCCTGTGTAATCGACACCAGTGGTCTCAAAGGGACGAAGATGAACTACTCTTTCTTCAGGGAGTGGTGGAGGTCCTGGGTAAGGACACACTCGAGCATCGTATCTTTTGCAGATCACACAGAATTTAATAATTTATTTGACGACCTTGAGGAAGCCAATATTTCTGTCTAAGGTCGGTGAGAGTGTCTAACACTCCACCATGCAAAGTACTATATTGATGGTGATGTAAAACTAGAAGTTTGGTAATGATGTGGTGACGGGGTAGAAGGATTGGATTCTTTGTATCCAAATAAATTTTTGCATGAAGCAAACGTCTTCCACACCTTAATATATTATGAGTGTTGGCATCATACCAGATACCTAGAGACTTAGTTAATTTATCTGGAAGATTTTTATATTCACTTCCATATGTCTCTTGCTGTGCACGTTTGATCCAGTAGAGGATAGGATTGGGAAACTTATGTCTGATTCCTATCTTTGCAAGAAAGTGAAACACATGTGCTGTCACTCTTAATAACTTACTCAAGTTAGAATAATTGTGAGGATTAATAGCTAAGATTCGATGAGGTTTTGGTTCTTTCATGGGAGTAGTGATATTGGTCACTATGATTTGTGGCTTTTGTTTGGGCCACTGACCACTAACAAGCCATGAAGGTCCATTAAACCACATCGAAGACTTGATAAGTTGTTTTAGTGTCAATCCTCGAGATAAGTAATCTGCAGGATTGTCCTTAGTGGGAACATGTCTGAATTTATATCCAGCAGATAATTCATGAATTTCCCTAACGCGATTACTAACGCAGGGAGTTATATTGTTGTTGTTTCTTACCCATTGTAAGACTGCCTCATTGTCTGACCACACGACGATTTCACCAAAGTGGATATTATTGAGTGTCTTAGTCAGGCAATGAGCCAATCTTACTCCCACCAGCAATGCAGTTAACTCCATTTGAGGTAAAGATCTCTTCTTAATGGGAGCAACTCTTGCTTTAGATGTGAGCAAAATTGATTCTGCACTATTGACTAAGTAGGCTACAGCGCCATACGCTTTGCCAGAGGCATCGCAAAAAACGTGCAAATTTGTGGGCAAGTTTTGTCCTGAAGCATTACGAGGAAATTTCAATACACCTAACTGATTGTAATCCGTTGTGAGTATCTGCCATTGATCTTGCAACTCAATTGGCAACGGATCATCCCATCCCATATGTTTCTGCCAGCATTCCTGCATTAGGAGTTTGCCCCTTATTAATGTAGGACTAAGTAAGCCTAAAGGGTCAAATGGTTGACTGACATACGAGAGTAATTTTCTCATGGTAAGGGATGAATTATCGGTTTGTACTGACTTGACATTCATCTCGTCAGTACTTGTGTTCCATTCCACACCCAGAACTTTTAATTGATTAGGTACCTGATAACCTGGAAACTCTTTCTCGATTATCTGGTTTAATGATTTATTATTTGAGGCCCATGATTGTAGTGGCATATTGGCTCCTAACAACTCACGGTTAGCCTCTTGGTAGATTTCTACCAAATTGGATTGATCATTTGTAGTTCCCTGGAAATTATCGACATACAAGTTGTCACTGATTTCTGCCTTATAAGGACTATTTGACTTCTTCAAATGTGTATCTAATGTTGCTTGAAGTAGAAACGGGGAGGAAGTCGCTCCGAATAGCACTGTGGCAAAACGATAAGTTATGATATCACTGTTAGGATCCAGTGGGTCCTTAATCCAGAGAAACTTGGTGTAATTACGATCCTCCTCTTGTAAACCTACTCTAAGGAAAGCTTTACTGATATCAGCAGTATAAGCAAAAATACCAGTACGGAATCGTAATAACACATCATGTAGCCTTTTGTGTTAGGCTAGGTCCCGTTTGGAGACTATTCATTCAAAGACACGCTGTTGGGCTTCACTTTAGCACTACAGTTGAAGACAATACGTATTGGTGTCGTCAATGAACCTTTCACCACAGCGTGATGGGGTAAATAGTGACCTATTTTTCGGTCATCATTATCAACAACCTCGATAAATTTACTGTTGAGTTGTTGTTGGATTAGTTGATGATACATGTTCAGTTTGTCTGGCTGCTTCTTCAGCCGTATTAATTGAGACTGTAATTGTGAGGCTGCCATGAAATAATTAACTGGAAGTTGTGGATGATTCAACTTCCATGGTAGTCTCACCCAGTATTGTTTATCTTTATAGACAACTGTATCCAGATATTGCTGGTAAGTCCACATATCATCAGGGCTTGGTTGTTCAGGGATAATACCTAAAGTGTCTAAATCCCACAGACGATGTACAGGTGGGTCAGACTCAATATCTTCAGATATTTCTCTGAAATGTAGGGGTGACTGTTCCAAGCCTAGTCACGCCACTATTGTATTGTTAGATTGTTGGTTGGTTGACGCTGGATTTTGTTGGAAAAGCACCGGTCCAGTAAGCAACTTGCCTCCAGCAGATGACAACAAATTCATTCCGTGTTGTCTGGTGCATCCCGTTATAAATTTATAATAATGGTCAGCGCCTATAAGTATTCCAACATCTGTGAGGCAGTCAGAATTTATTTTGTAGTCTGCTAGCCTCATGCTGTTTCGTTTAAGATATTTCGCCGTGCGAGCTAATCCTGTGACCTGCAGGTCTGTAGGAAGTTTGTCTACTACTACCGCTTGTATTGGACTAGTGGAAGATCCAAGTCTCACTAATACCTTAACTACTTGGTATTCACGAGGTCCACTATTAGTCAAGAAACCAGAAATATTCAATCTCACACTTTTGGCAGGTTTTAATTTTAACTGCTCGACTAATTGTTGTGTAATGAAGGTTTTCTGTGATCCTTGATCAAAAAGACCTCCAGTGTTAATTCTAGATTTCCTGTTAATTAATCTAAGTTGAGCTGTAGGCAGAGTGGTATTATTGCCTGACTAAATAGCAAGTACATTTATTTCTTGATGTACCTTGCAATATTGTACTGTGGTAGAGTTCGTGGAATTCTCCGCAGTTGTCATGGATTGGGTAGAAGTTTTTCTACATAAGGCATAATGATGTATACCTTTGTTGCATCTACTGCATGAACGTAGTTGCACTACACATTTACTGGGATCATGAGAGCCCATGCACTTGGTGCACCTGTGTATTTCTTGTAACCGTTTAATCCTGGTATTAAAGTTAGGAAAAACAGTGCATTGGTAGGTGGCATGTTCTTGACTACAGAACAGAAACCTTATCTCTCTGGTTGACTTTGTCCCTTTAGTAGACAAGTCATTGGTTACACCAGAAGGAGATACTGAATAAGTACCTACATTACCACTCCCTTTTCCAGTGGATGGAGCAGTCCTAGGTTTAAATTTATTAGACTTATTTAAAGTCGTTTTGGGTTTGACTGAAGTGTCAATATTAGCTGAGTTACGATGGGAGTTAGTAGAGAAGTTTGAAACACTTTTCCCATCTTGGTTGGCTCTTTGTCTTTCGACTAAGGTATGTAGAGCTTCTGTAATTTCTTTCAAGGTCAGAAAGGTTTTATTGTACATAGTACACAATTTATCTAAGGTTTCTCTTGGCAATTTTCGCCTAACAACTACTTTGGTCATCCATTCAGCTGTCTGAATTTGGACTTTAAGGCTTAAGGCCTTGAGTAAAGATTCTAACTCTAGCCTGAAAGTTTGGAGAGAATCTGTAGTATTATTAGCAGATGGTAAATCTAGCAATTTTTTAACTAAGACAGTAATAGTTCTCTCCTTGTTATCGTAATTGGTTTTGAGCAATTGAACAGCTAGGGTGTAACCATCACTGGTCAGTGTTATATTAGAGATTACTTTCAAGGCTTCATTTCGTAACAAGCCTTGTAAATAAATGAATTTGGTTGTTTGAGGAATGTTGACTTTAGAGTCTACTGCATCCACGAATTTACTCCAGAAATCATCCCAACTTTCATTCTCGTTACCAGAGAATGTGGGTATGTTGATTTGAGGTAATTTGACATCAGGATCTGTATGTGCAGTAGAAGTTATTGTTAATTTGTTTTTAGCAATTTGCTTTTTAAAGGGTTGAAGCTTAACCTGTATATCATCTTCATACTCGGCTAAGTCATTTACAACATCCTCAAGTTCACTATTACCTATAGAAGTTGAGTGAAGTTCTGTCAAATACAGATTCATATGTTGCTTAACACTTTCTGCGGATGAGGACTCCTCCCAGAGTCCTGTTTCGCCTACCCGCTCCCGTTAGGTGGACATAAATTTATGTCCTCTTTTAAAATATTTGTATAAAATTCAATTTTTTCCGATTTACTTTGGGTTTGTTTCAAACTGCGCGCCATGAGGCTCACTTTCTCACCAATTGGCTGCATGGTACAATAAGTTCATGAAAGGTTCACAAACATAACAAAAGTAAAAACATTTCGTGTGTGTTTGACTCTCACTGATATGTTCCAGCGTTGTTTTATATTTGGCGCTATTCTATCTTACGCTTTGTTGATCTTTTTTACCTACGGGCTCATAGAACATTCTATTGCGAACACATTGACACAAAAATGAATGACGTACATAGAATAATAATGTCATGAGAGTAAAATAAGTATAAACTTTCAAAGCGCCGTGTGTCGTCCCGTCACCGATACCGGGTAACAATTTCACCATTTCCCACACTCTTGCGGGCGGGCCGCAATCATTATTCTACGCTTATATTCATATCACCGTGTTAGGAATTTCATTGCGAGTCCATTGATACCAAAATTAACGCTGTAGGACAAGTGTGGAGGTGATAACAATCCCAAGAGTAAAAACATTTTGTTGCTGTTGGGCGCTCACGGCGAGTCATCTTCGTAGTTATTTATTTGGTGCTGGTATCCCTATACGTTTCGTGACTTTTTGTACTAATGATGTTCTAGAGAATTTTATTGCGAACACGTTGGTACCAAACTGAAATACGTAGCTCGAGAACTAAGGTCAGGAGAGTAAAAAGAGTATACACATTTTTGTTTTTACGCTTACGCTGCAAAACGCCGTGAGCACATACGGCTTTTGTTTTTACCTTCGCTGGGAGGCTGAAAGTGTATCGGGCGAATTTGCTTTCAACAACTTGAAGTAAATCTTCTAATTCAAAGTAGTCAACAGGTGACTGTTGTGACAGATTTTGACATTTAGCAATCTGTCGGGTCAAATGACCTTTCAGACCGATAAGGGTCCTTTTCATTTTCTCAGCCGTTTCCATTTTGGTGGGTAAAGGTTGGTTTGAACAGTAAATAGTTGTTACTGAGATAACTGGGATATTGACTCATTCAATGGAGTTCAATATCAATAATAATAGCCTAATATATTTGAATAGTCTACACTACCTCTTTCAGAGGTTAATTTACCTACCTAACAAGAATAACTAATTATTTTGAGTAGTGCTTGAACTTCACCATTAACTTTCGTCCGGCTAGCTCATCTTTATCACCATTAGATGTAATGGTGATCATTCAGCAGCACTCAAAATGTATACACACAAAATAATGAGTACAAGAAGAAATAATATGGATATACTCTAATCAGAGTTATCTTAAGGTTTAATCCCACCCTTGATAGGGTCAGCACAAATGAATAATATATGTACTACTAACTAGCTCAAGCCTAGTCATGAGAATTTCTACCTAAGAAACTACAAATTTATTTAGTCTGTGTTTGTGCCAAATTCAGCACAATCACAGCCTAACTTCCTACCTAATAAAGGTTGGCTAAGATTATTGTGATGCAGTAATGTGAATATATAGTTGTGCTGTATTTTTTTTTTTTTTATAGTTTATATAAATGTGCCACTTGCACACACAAGTGAAAAACAATTATGTACAGTTAATTTTGGCTTGCTAGCCACAGCCGTTTGTGATAATTAATTGTGTTGATCAATTTGTCAACTACATGTGACCTAGACTCACCTGACAGGTGTACACCATCTCTTGCCAGGTTTTGCCTGTATGGTCTGGCTGTAAATTGGATATAAGTGGCATCTAATCGCACTTGTTTTTTCAGCCTGAAGTTTATGTATTTGGCAGCTCTCTGGTAATATTCTGGTGTTACTCCCCAACGATTATCATTACTCAGTTGGCGAGGTTCCACTAATGTGAATACTACCGAATTGCTGATGAGTTTAAATGAAGAAATTATGGTTTTAAGGTGATTAATCATCTCAGCTGGATGACGAGTAGGATGGATGTCATTACCACCTAAATAAATAATGGTTAGATGGTGAGGCCACTCTAACGCAGGTGTTAGTGTGGAATTGTTATAAAAGTTATGAGCTGTTCCTCCTGGTGACCTAAAGATTCTTACTTCAGTATGAGGTATAGGTCTAAGTGTTGTATGTAATTGACTGTGTCCCACGAGTCCTACCTTATGCTACCTTATACATGAGGTATAAGTAGCAATGAATTGGTGTGAATTAGGCTAACCTGTGTGTTACGCTGTCAGTAGACACGGTTAATTAATGGGGTTAGTCTAGACTACTTCACACGGTGATTAGTTATTACTAATTAGTATGTATATATTTATATTTATGTTTATCCGGTTCGATAAGGAACATAATGTGGGATATCTGGGCTTGACTCATTTTATTTAATTATTAAATTAATGAAATCAATTACGAAGGACCACCCACTTTTAAGAAAAGAGGGAAACTAATAAAAAGTGATCATTAGAAACACAAGGAAGAACCAGTGTCTATGGATAAATATTAGAAAGCATAATCACTTAAATAATTAATGGGCTGTATGGTTAATTAACTCAAGTCAGAGCCTCAAACACCTACATTGGGGGGGTATTGCTAGAACTTCATATACGTCTAGGAACTAGTGTGGTTCGTGCACCAGTTCATTGTTTGATAAATAATATTTTGACCAAAATATTAAAGAATCAATAGGAATTACCAATAGAAATTATAAAGATTATTAGCATTAGAAAGCAATCATCTAAATAAACACACATTATCTCCAGTGTACTTGACGAGTATTCAATTAGATAGAATCATGAACAAATAGCAAAAATTGGAGTAATTAAATGTGTACAAAAGGTGTTAGCTTTAAGACGATTTCTATGACATCATTCACGCCTCGTCCTCGTGATCTCAGGATTTCCACTTAGAAGCCCTTAGAGGGGAATAACACGAATGTAGGTAACAGCTCGTTGACTCCTCACATACGAGCTGTAATTTAAGGGATATTACGTAGCATTGAACTTGGCTACTTAAATCTCAATATTCATGAAATATAAAATAAAAATTAGTGCGGTACTAACGTTGGATATTTTGTAGTCGTTCGATATAACGACAGGCTGCCCACGACATATACAATCTCTAATGATGCATCAAAAAAGAACTATATACTTATCGAAAGGTGCAAATTATGCTGAAGCCTGCCGGTATCGCGTCTCAGTCTCAAACTTCCACAATGTCGTACACGTGGGTGATAGCTTGGCTTGAATATCGACGCGTTATTAGTTGACCGAGCACTGCAGATCATGTAGAACAGTTATTATTCATTCTGGGTTGAGTATCAGTGTAATTCTTGCTGATAATCTCAACGTCACGTGTCTCAGACGCCACGACCTTTGTTGCTCAATTCTGCAACACGAGTACACCACGCACACACACAATGGCGTCTCTCCTCCTTCTCCAACCCGCGTCCCGCATTCACCACAGAAATTATTTATCACAAATAATATTATTTCGCGCAATTGTGGCTGAAAGACTTTAATAAAGACTGGGTTGTAATTCTAGGGATTTAAATATTATTACTTTCTCGTCTCATGGTGGTAAACAAGAAACGGAGAAGATTTTAGTTTTCTCCATGGCATTCACGCGTGACGGTAAATTTCTTACTTGATAACAATTGTAACTAAAAACTCTCGATTTAGAATTATCTGGGAGTTATGTTATCCATAAATAATTATCACACGGAATACTGAGGATTTTAGAGAACCACATTCAATTCTCTAACACACTGACTATAAATGTGTTTAACTAGACATAATCTGACGCAATACTGGTGCTTGGTTTCGTAAGACTTCCAGTATCCATATGCAGATATAATAATTAGTTTATGTGAACATTACTGTTAGTAAGTTTTAGTAACTACTGTAATTAGTATATTTTAATACTGGTTTATTATAATACAATAGTATTGTATTAGTGTTGGAAATTTCCAACATGTGAGGCACACTGATATCATGGCAAGCAGTCTGTCATGACGGCAGGCAGGCTAGCAGTATGGCAGGTAAGCTGGCAGGAGAGAAGTAAGAACGGCAACAGGCTGGCAGGTCGCTTGACAGGATGGATGAAAGGACGGCAGTAAGGTTGACAAGATGGCAGGAAAGTTGACAGGATTGCAGGCAAGATAGCAGGTAGGCTGACAGGAAGGCATACAGGCTGTTAGGACGTCAGGCAGGAAGCTGAAAGATTGGCGATCAGTCTGTGAGACACGCTACTATAATGACAGGCAGGCTAGCAGGATGGCAGGACTGCAGGCACACTTGGAGGAGGGTAAACAGGCTTTGATGGTCGCCAGAACGGCAGGCAGTGTTGGAAATTTCCAACAGTTATTCTCATCCCTAATACAATAGGATGTATT
Organism: Procambarus clarkii; assembly: GCF_040958095.1. Classification (NCBI taxonomy): domain Eukaryota; kingdom Metazoa; phylum Arthropoda; class Malacostraca; order Decapoda; family Cambaridae; genus Procambarus; species Procambarus clarkii. The sequence goes on from NC_091166.1 coordinate 12,084,386, forward strand.
TCCTGTATACATACACTTCACACTCATTTAATACTCATTTACTAATCCTTAGTACAATGGGATGCATTTCCTGTACTAAACGTAGTAATTAACTAACACTACTAATCCGTAGTTTAGTATCACAGAATTCATTGCATTAGGATGTGAAACATCATGTAATTTCTCCTAGAATTGTGGCAGTGTTGCGTCAGCCACCCACGGAGAATAAATTTCCACATATCTGTAGATGTAATAGAAGTCCAACCATTTACTTTCCGTTATCAAGGATAATTATTTAGTAATAGGTTTACTTTATTTAGTATACAACAGTTTACTGGATTTTCTTTACCAAGCTTGATAGCTGTGCCAGTAAATAATATTGTAATCTAAAAGGATTTTCACCTCCAAAGGATTGTCGTTTTATTTGTGCAGTCAACATTAACAGACTAGCACTACGAGAAAATATATTACTACATGATGCATTTATATATGACGTAAATATTCGTCATAAACACTTCCTTCCCTTTTAAACTTCAAATAATTAAATATATTTTATGGTCGGGGCCCCGACTGGGAGCTATCGAGCATGCACGTCCCGAGAGGGAAGGGGACTCTCGCCATTTTTGATCAACTGGCAGTACGGTGTTCCGAAGCGGTCCTTACAAATCCCACAATCTAGCAAGCATCAGTACATCATCGGCTTCAGATTGAGGACGCATCTTACCAGAATCACGGACACCAGTTCGGCAGACATTTTTACCTTTTGTATTATTATTTTAAGCTCTAATAATAATTAATATAGGTGCCATATCGTGACGCTGCAGGCGATAAAATAAACCCCATGTAAGAGTTGTTTCCACCCCTCCAAGTATTTAGATATTGCATTTGTGTGTGAATACTAATTTGGAGTGGAAATTATGGAATTTAATTATTGCGGCCTGGGGCAACACCACTGAGGAAGCGTGTGACTCATATACTCACGTGTTCCAAGGATCACTATCTCAAGCTGTTTCCAAACTGTTGTAGAGATTCGACTCCACCTTCGTCCCTCTGTCACAGCTGAAATTTAATCAGTTTTCTTTGTAGATAGTACCTTTTAATTCTTGAGAGTCAATACATACTATATTGCATTGATTACTTAATAATCTTTATCATGCAGTAGTATTTTTGCATTACAAGTTTTTATCATTATCTATGTGTGTACATATTATCATTATTATTATTACATAATATATGTTGCACGTAGATTAATCTCATAGAATACCCCCAAGATGTGTCATGGGAAGCTGTATCTAGATTGTATAGAATTTAGTCACTGCAGAATAGAATATTAGAATTTATTACATATAATCATAGAGATCAATAAGTCACTGGTTCTCTCATTTAACAACGCATTCTGGTCCTTCGAGCTATATTAGAATTATTTTTATTTGCATTTATAGAATTATACACTTTATCAGTATTAAACTAGAGCCAGATTCCCCCTCAGGCAGGCAGACATGAGGTCAGGGAAGCTGGCAGAATGGTAAGATGGCAGGTAGGACGGCAGACAAGTTAGGAGACTGACAGGTTGAATGGCAGCCTAGATGGCAGGACGGAAATTAGGCTAACCTGCTTAATGTTTGTCCTAATATCAGGCTATCTAGCAGGATAGCAGGCAGGCTGGGAGAACGGCAAACAGGTTCGCAGGCAGATCGGTAGGTAGGCTGGCAGAACGGCATACAGGCTGGCAGGCAGGCTGGTAGGCAGAACAGTAGGTAAGCTGGCAGACAGGCTGGTAGGTAGGCCGACAGGATGGCAGGCAGGCTAGCTAGAACGCACTCTAGCAGGCTAGAGGAGCTGACAGGCAGTTTGGGAAAGGTGGGAGAAGGGCAGAAGGGAGGCAGCCTTGAGTTAAGATGGACAGTATCTACAAGTGGTTAGTCTGGTTATGTCTGAGCCTTAAATATATGATGGAGGAATTGTTAAACAGAGCAGTAAGTATGGAGTAGTTTGGGACCCTAAAGACATGCTGCATTTTTATCAGATTAATAATGGCAACTAACTCTAGCAAGCTAGAGTATCAGAACCTTTAGTCAGACCCACCTCTTCCCATGGGCACCTTTAGTCAGACCCACCTCTTCCCATGGACACCTTTAGTCAGACCCACCTCTTCCCATGGGCACCTTTAGTCAGACCCACCTCTTCCCATGGATACCTTTAGTCAGACCCACCTCTTCCCATGGACACCAAGGAAGGACTGTAGGAATTTACTTATGAGAGCAATATTTAATAAGTTTAATTTTATATGAATAATTATTTTAAATTTTGGTTAATTATATATTTAATTACATTATAAATTTATTTTATTAAAAGTAGTGGACTTAATCAGTCTGCACAACTGATTCTTTACACACTTGGGGGGGAGGGGGGGGAATATATTTAAAACCATAAATAACTAATCTTAACAAAATCTGTTAATTAAGTTTAGAATTTGGATTTAAGGCGTTGCTTTGCTATACGGTCTTGCTCTCAGTCTGGACGCCAGCCTGCCTACAATATACATTGCAGTAATGCATACAAAATTTATTGAATTATTAAAACACGAATTAGGGTGATTTATTATCGGGAATACTTACCCATCAGTGCTGGTTGATCATGCCACATAACCATATCAGGTTGGTAAACTAAGAAGGGCCACTCCCTATAACTATATCAGAAATGGAACAAGGCACTTCCCTTATTGTAGAAGAGGTCAATCAGCGGAGTGTACCATAGAACCTTAATACTCTTCAAAACTCCAGCCCTGCAGCAAGTGTACTCACCTAATTGGTCTTGCGGGGTTTGTGCTTTGGCTCTTTGATCCCTCCCCTCAACTGTCAATCAACTGGTGTACAAACTCCTGAGCCTACTGGGCTCTATCATATCTACGTTTAAAACTGTGTATGGAGTCAGCCTCCACCACATCACTGCCTAATGCATTCCATCTGTTAATTACTCTCACATTAAAAAAATCTTTCTAACGTCCCTGTGGCTTATTTGGGTACTCAGTTTCCACCTGTGTCCCCATGTTCGCGTACCACCCATGTTAAACAGTTAATCTTTATCTACCCTGTCAATTCTCTGAGAATTTTCTGGTAGTGATCATGTCTCCCCTTACTCTTCTGTCTTCTAATGTCGTGAGGTGCATTTCTCGCAGCCTTTCTTCCTAACTTATGCCTCCTAGTTCTGGGACTAGCCTAGTGGCATATCTCTGAACTTTTTCCAGCTTCGCCTTGTGCTTGACAAGGTACGGGCTCAATGCTGGGGACGCATACTCCAGGATTGGTAATACATGTGGTATATAAGGTTCTGAATGATTCCTTACACAGGTTCCTGAAGGCAGTTCTGATGTTAGCCAGCCTCGCATACGCCGCAGATGTTATTTTTTTGATGTGTGCTTCAGGAGACAGGGTTGGTGTGATATCAACACCTAGATCTTTCTCTCCGTTCGTTTCATGAAGAACTTCATCTCCCATTCTGTATCCTGTGTCTGTCCTCCTGTTTCCACTGCCTAGTTTCATTACCTAACATATACTTGGGGTTGAACTTTAGTAGCCATTTGTTGACCATTCATGCATTCTGTCTAGGTCATCTTGTAGTCTCATACTGTCTTCCTCCGTCTTAATCCTCCTCATAATTATTGCATCATCAGCAAACAATGATAGGAATGATTCTATACCATCTGGGAGATCATTAACATATATAAGAAACAGTATGGGTCCAAGGACTGAACCCTGCAGGACCCCACTGGTGACGTCTCGCCAATCTGAGACCTCACCCCACACAGTGACTCGCTGTCTTCTGTTACTTAGGTACTCCCTTAGAATGTGTTCCATTTGGGTTAAGTGTAATATGGCAAGTCTCCTTTCTCAGTCAAGGAGCACTCTTGCCCATTTAAAATTTTATCCCAATCCCAGAGGAGAGGTATTTAAATTTTACTTTCTTTAAAATGATTTCAGCTTTTATTAATTTTGTTAATTTAATTTATGCTGAAAACCGTAACCAGACTCTATGAATTAAATATTTATGTATAGACACAAATACGCTCTGTACTCTACATGTTTGTGACGTGGCGGTCACATTTTCTCCACAATGAGTGGAGGAATTATTTACATTTCTTCCTATTGAAGATAAACTTAACTTTAATTTTGTTTTGATGGTTCTACATGTTACGGACCCGAGTCCAGCGTCTGAGCCCGGAGCAATGACGACCATGCCATCTGTGGGTCAGCTCCCGAAACCCCCTCCAAATGGACGACGCCATCTAGTGAGGACGAGAAATACCAGCCACAAGGGCTAGTTTCCCGTCCTGATCAGCTCATAACACAGCCGCTGCTGACGTCTGGTGAGGTGACGCTTAGACAGCAACGCCATCTATGGAGTGGATAGGTGGGCGTTTGTGTCTAAGCCGGTAAGTGAGATGCCCTAGAGTGTAACCGGTACTGATGACGTGTCTGATTACAGAGTCGACCTGGGACTGCTGTAATGAACGTTGGAACAGTCTTCCCAAGGCAGCCGTAGAACCTCCACGCTTTTGCTGTAGAAGCTGTGAGTCACCCCCCGGATGAACACTGTTGTGTTAGCCTGCCTGTGACGTGGCAGTTGAGGATTTGTCGTACCCGGGACTGACTGGTGGAGAAGACTAGTCACTGGGGTGTTGTGGTGAGGAGAGTGATCTGTGTAATCACACGAGGCTCCTGCCTAGGGCTCGCAACCCTAGTATCGGTCGTGGAGTTGCCTACGCAGCGTTGCTGATTGGAACCTGCCAGCTAAAGGCTGGATTTGTGGTTGACGGCCTCCACGACGGTGCACCCAGTGGGACTGTGATTTGGCTGGCCGGTGGCCGGGGTAGACTCGTTACGAGAATCTAAGGATTCGTCTAGAGGCCACAAGAAGAGAACCAGGGCTATTCGTCTTGAGCACCATGAACGTCTTGAGTCTTCGGAGGAAGACAAGTGATTGTAAATAAGTGTAGTAATAATATCAGTGTGTGACCGTTTATATATTTATTTATGGTGGTGGTGCTAATATATACTTAATAGAGAGCAGTTTTATCCCTTCCCCTTTAATTTACTTGCGTTATGGAACACACCCCTTGAAAGCCACTACTAGCTTGGGGCCAGATACCCTAACTCTAACAACATCAGAGAAAGAACCCAGTTGCGACCCCAGAGGGCCGTAACACTACACAGCAACAGAAACTATCTTTTCCTGATGTATATTTAGTTAAGTAAAATATAATAACTATAAATAAATATTGTATGGGAAATTTCCCACATAATTCCAGGGAAAAGAAATATGGATCAGAACCCACTGTTGAGGACTAGCCGAACACTTCATTACTCCTTTTCAATATTTTTTAAATATTGTTTTAGTTTTAGTTTGCACTCCTGTGCAGCAGTACGTACAGGATGGACGTCCAGTATTGGAGGTCTCTTGGCGACTTCTTCTCCAGCCAACTCCAGTGGTACTAACTTTTATAATGTCTTGAGGCTAGTGGTGCCTTTGCACTTTACTTTTACTATCGTACAAGGTACCCTGGCTGTGTGGGTGAACACAAACAATACAAGCTATAAGCCACTCTGAACGTGCGGCTGTTGCTGTCCATTAGAACAACATCGCCATGGTTGAAAGTGAATTCGGTTATAGGGCTTGGTAGTCCCATTGTGATACTCACGCAGAACAGTTAATTCTTCCTTGTCCAAAATTCATTCGACCGACTGATTACCTGTGACAGGTGTTTATAACTCCGAGGTAAACCATTTTCCCCAACGTTTGAAGGATCTCTACGTTCTTCATCAGTGAGGGAGGCAATAGGGATGACAGATCCTCCATACATCAGATGAGATGGACTAACAGGCTCGTGTTGTGAGTTGTCGTCGGAGAGAAGTCAGTGGTCGGTTATTGACTCGGGACTTAATTTCTGTGACAACGGTTTGGAGTTCATGGAGATCTATTTTCTGGTAGTTCAGAGTTTTTTCCTTACGCAGCGTTTCATTGTCCCTACCATCCTCTCGTAGAACACCCGTGTCACAGTGCTCTGGGTGGTAAAATTGCCATGTATCACTGCCATTGATTCAGGGCAGTCTGAACAAGTGGGTGGTGCCAGACCTACAATAGGCATGCTTCACCATTCACCAAGCTGGAGCCGTTATCGGGTATCATCAACTTGGGGCAGGATCTACATACAGCAAACCTGTGGTAGGCCTGGATGAATGATACAACATTCATTGGGGAGTTACTTCCAGGCGAGCTCCTCGAGTGGTGGCACAAGTAAAAAGGCCTTAACAGCCTTAACGGGGACTTTATCCCTGGTGCCTGTTAGGATAATAGCTTCTGTGATGTCTACCACAGTGGTCTCAAAAGGATGAAGGTGCAGTTCTCGGTCCCTAGGATGTGGTGGAGGTCCAGGGAAAGAACACGCCGAGCATCGCACCTCAGGCAGACAGGATTTAAGAATTAACTTAACAGTTTGGCAACCTTAGGGAAGCCAGTACCCCACCATGGAGTGCGCAGTGGTCGTGAAAGTAAAGCACAAGCAATCTACTTATCTAATGATTCTGGGGGGAGGAACTGAGGTTGTTTACTTCAAGATCAACGTTTGTGTGCTGTAATCTTCCCCCGGAATGCAGAACGTTCTGATTGTCTTGGTCAATCCAGAGATTTAAGTCATTTATATTTTTTGCTGAGAAGTTTCATAGTCCTCACTCTAGGTTTACACTTGTGCATGTTTGACCCAGTACTTAGGAGCACCTCGTGCTCTTAATGATCTATCTACTTGTGCTTGATACTTACTTTCTGCAAGAAATCAAACACATTTTGGGTTACTCTGAGTAGTTTATTCAGAGCAGAGCACCGAAAACAGTCAATTACTGAAGTCAAGTGAGGCTTGGGATCTCAGTGAGAATAGTGATATTGGTCACTATGACTTTTGACTTTTGTTCAGGCCACTACCTATCCACTTCAGTGGATAGGTAATTATTTACCTATCCACTGAAGCCCATGGAACTACATCTCGGCTTTAGTTATTTGCTTTAATGTCAGTCATCTAGATAGATTATCAGCTGGTTTCTCCTTAGTTAGGACTATCAGAGTTCGTATCCAAATGATAAGTCTCTAATTACTTTAGAGTTGTTACTGACATAGAGCATTTTGCTCCTATAGTTGTATTTCAATTGCAGTACTGCTTCATTATCTGGCCACACCACAGTTAGTTGGATGTGGATGTTTATTAATGTTTTCTGAAGATTTACTTTATACATCTTCTGAAGATTTAAGATGAAGATCAGAAAAACCGACACCATTTACAAACCTTTAAGACAATATTCAGTTAATATTGCTGCTGTTTTTGTAGTAACAAATTCATTCAAAGAACAAGATTGCGGTGGAATTTTCCTCGAGAAAAACGAGATATCACTGCCATGTCCCAATTAAATTTACCAGCTAATAATAATGTGAATCACTTTAAACACCAGTCTATGCTTTTGAATTAACGAAAAGTATTCTATATGACTGGATCTAAAATAATTACTAAAAAACTATTCTGCCTCCCATTGTCAATAAAAGGACATTATAGGAACTGGCGAGAGAGATACGTCTCTCAAGCCGGGAAGGAGGCAAACGCCGTTAATTTTAACATCAAGTCTCGCTTGCAAAATGCTTGTAGCTACTCAATTATATTTCTCTAGACGTAGGGTTATGAGAGTTACAAACTCCCATCATCATCACGATCTTCGTCAACAATAAGGGAAGTGTTCTTTACCCGATAACCCATTAATTAAATCTAGTCATTCCTTGCCAGTAATGCCGGTAGATTAGGGGTATACCGGTTAGGACATGTCATAACTTGTACACACCGCTCGTTGGACTTACATGGATAAGACGCTATTATTCTAGGGATAGATTTCAGAACCTGTATCCAAAGGCGTCCAACCAGGGCGTCCCATCAATACATCAATAAAAGTAAAATTGACTTCAGCAGGGAATGGGAAATTCACACGAATATAAACTATGTAAATAATGACAATATATATTTATAAAACTATTGTTATACATAAATGACTTTTTTAATCAAACTGGCTTATTAATTAACTCTATCGTAATATTGTCATTCTAGATAATTGTACTACAAAAGCAAAATCAGAAAAATAAAAACAACACAGACACTTATCAGACCAGAACAGTTGCCGCCACGCTCGTCTCCCAGTTACTGAACTAAACATGGCGTTGGGACGCCCCACACTCGCTCACAACATAACGAATGGTAAATTTATATAAAATTAATTTTGTTTAATGAGCAACAACACTGTGCAAAAACAAACATTAAAATAACTTAAATAAGAATTATTAAATTTACATGCATAAACAGAGGTAATGTATGTTATAATAAATACAATTATTCATTTATAATAATAATAATGAAACTACTGGCAACTACACAATACCAGGGGCCGGATTCAGGAAGGTACTTACGAAGGTTTTTCCTCTTAGCTAAGAACGTTTTCCTTCTTAGCGCCTTCGTGGCGGCTACGTCCGTATTCAAGTAGCTACACTAAGTGGAAAAACCTTCGTAAGTTCATTCCGGGATTTAAGTGTGGTTTCGACCACTCGTAGCTTTACGTAAACTGGATATAAGTCATTTTTTATCTACTACATAACACTGGGATCGATTTAGGATATTGAAACATGACCAAAATATTATAGCTGGTGAATCTAGTGAAGAGGAGTCCTTCTTGTTAGTTAAATATGCATTCTCTGCTTGAAACTTGAAGTAAATATGTGTTTGATGATAGTAGAATTAGTTTTATAATAGCAAGATATTATACCAGTAGTTATAAAGTAAATAAACACTGGTGAACATGAAAAATGAGAGAAGGTGATGAGCCCTGCCTGATGGGATCATTTACTATCACCAAATGCCCCTGTTCACCTAGTAGTAAGGGTGTACCTTAGCTATACATACCCATTTCTAATTTATTTAGTTTGGTTTTACTTTGAAATTAAATCTGGGTGAGACATAAAATAAAAATATGCTGCACAAATGATGTTAGGTAAGGAGAAGGGTAAAAATGTCAAAAACTTTATTCATTGAATACTTAAAGCTATAATTATGACTATATAGATAATTAACCCTTACACTGCTCAGGGGTCCTTGGGACATTTACACCCCTGTGCGCAAGAAAAAAAAAAATTCAAAAATTTTTTTTCGTCTTCTAAACATGTTAATTTGTGTCCCCTGAGCACGGAAAAAAAATCGTAGGTGACATATTTTGGGCGCAATTGACTGAGGAAGTCTGGCAAAAAGTGGGCGTTGACAGAGCGGTCGTCAGACCCGGTCAGCGTCACCCGCGTTGACAGATGGGAGTTGGCACAAAGATATTATTACCTAATTGTTTCAATGTCTCCGATTGATTTTTTCTTAGTTTTTTTGCAGTAATATTATTCAATAGTGTGTATTGTAATATATTTATATAATAAAAGTAGTTAATAATCGCTATACTCAAAAGTATGATGTGCATATTAGTGATTCAATTATTATGTTTTTAAAACAATAAACAAATAGTTTTGCTGCTATTACACTCTATACACAGGTTATATATAAGTATTGGCATGTTTTGGTCACCATAACGAACCACTAAGTTGGTATTGAGAGTCGAAAAGCAACAAGGAGTTACCGCCACACACCAGCCAGCCACTCGCTGCCACTCCCTCAACACACGCACTAAACTTTCTCCCCCAACAATACCAGTTGTGGTGTTATTACACTATATACAGACGTTATATATAAGTATGTGTATATTTTGTTCACCACAACTGTACAGCTAAGCTGATATAGTTAGTTCAGGCACTAAGAGTCGTCGCTATACACAGATGGTGGCTGGCGGCTCCCTCACTCTTTCAAGGTCACACGCACTAAACTTTCTCCCCTAACAATACCTTTTGTACCCTATATACAAATATTATATATAAATATCTACATGTTTTATGCACCGTAACTGTACACCTAAGCTTGTAGTGCGCCCAAAGAGCATTGTGGCCACCCTCAAGACAGCTAGACAAATCGTGCAGACGACGTCACCTCCGTCACCCATATGGCTCCTCCCAGCATAATCCTTTTGCTGTTATTACACTAATACACACATTATATATAAGTATCTACATTTGTGTTCACCATAGAGAACCACTGACCTGGTATGGTGAATGCAAACAATAACAGGTGGCCACACAGTCAGTAAATGATGCTGTCTCCCTCCGTCTCTCAGCATCACTCCTCCCACAGCGCTAATTATTACAACAATCCTGCTATTATCACAACCCTGGTTATTTATATCACAGTCATTGGTCATCTGTAATATTGTCATCGCTAAATAATAACAATTATATATTTATTTTGACATTTTTCGGCGATGCTGTGGTCACAAGCTGAACATCAATGCTGTTCGCTCATGCTGCGTGCGCCGACCTTGGTTGCTCCAACAGTACTGTGCCTCTCACACCTGAGAATATTGCCCATGATTTTTTTTTTAAATGGCATCTGTTTACAAGAGCCCTGAGGAAGCTACTGTGAACCCCGTGTAGCCGCGGGCCATTTGAATCAGGCCTGGCACCCTATGGCGCATATATACGCCATGCGCACCATGGGACATGTTACTCAGGACGTATATATACGCCATGCGCAGTTTAAGGGTTAAAAAAGAGAGAGGGAAGTAGGGGTCCAAGACCTCTTCCTGTTATACAATTTGGGTATGGAACAAGTAATTTTCAAAAGAAGGCACCATGCCGGGTAGGCTATGTAGCAGTAAGGCAGTGAGGTGAGGCAGCTACTTATTTGAGATATGCTTATTTTATTTACCTTATAAGCTGAGGCAACTTATTTTATTTGAGGAATACTCAGCTGATTTCTCTACATTTAGCATGGAACAAATTTGTGTCCAAGACCTCTTTCTGTTACACAATTTGGCTGTGTGTAACCAAACTAGAAGTGCTCTACAAATCAAGGGACCCAGAATGTGGAATGACCTCCCGAATCATGTCAAAGGCTGTACCTCTCTCAACCAGTTTAAGCCTAATTAACTCCATGTAACCTAACTTACCTCCTAAATGTCAACCCATGTCTTGCTATTTTTTAAACAATGCTGTTCACCAACGTGTGCAATTGCTGATATATGCTATGTTAACCCCCCTTTTTGTATTTTTTATTCCTTCTTTCAACACAATTTATACCTAATCCCGATTACTATTAAGTTTTAGTGTGTTTTTTCCCCCACACCTTGCCCAAAATGCTATGAGTATTAGTGGCTTTAGGTATTGTATGTACTAGCTCTATCTATAAATCCAACATTATGTTTGTAAATCAACTGTATGTACTTTTCCTGAATAAAATGTATTTATTATTATTTTTAATCAGTAAGTATTAAAAGAAGGCACCAAGCTGGGAAGGCTATGTAGCCCCATTGTGTGTTACAATAAACCAAATTTTTTTTTAACAAATAATGCACCTGTATGGTAAAACAAATCCTGTCAGCTGTAAAAATATTGATGCAGTTATTTAAATGAAAAATATAATGAAAGAAATATTACTGGTTTATTTTTATCCTATCTTTTTGTACTGTACAGTATATCCAAGGAAGTGAAAAATTGAGACATAATGCACAATTTAATGAATGATTAGCATGGATTAGCAGTTCAAAAGAAATATGACTATTACATATCAACATGAGATCTTAATGATCCATGGTCAACATGATTTAATAAGGATAATACAGTACTGAATTTGTAATAATACAAACTATAATTTAAAATCTTTATTACTGATTTTTTTTATTAAGAAGATTAGATATACACAGCAATGTACTACTACCCTATTCTATATGGAATATTACAGTGTAGATCAAAAACTAGCTATAAGTTTATCTAATACTCCCATCTCACAGGATAGTCAGACATACTGTACATGATATCAATTTAGAAAATACCAGCCTCAATACAAAAAACAAATCAACTCTGACTAAACAACTCTAAGCAATTTTCACAAGAGGTACACTGAATCATGGTAACATTATATTATAATTACTCTTACCAGTTTCTACCAGACTCCTCTCAAACAATGTATTTTTTAACATGTTTAGGTATACACAGCAATGTGCTGCTTCCCTATTCTGTATAAAGGACCACACAGTGTAAATAAAAAACCAGCTACAAGCTCATCCAACATCCTCACCTTACAGGATTGCCAGTCATACATGGAATTAGGAGAGAACAAAATACTTAATGCTGATCTATTAGCCTCCACTGGCAAAATCTGGGTGCAGCACAAGAATATCTTCCAATATTCCTGAGTGTATGAAGTAATTACAGAGCTCAAAATACCTCATACCATTTGGTATGAAGTCACTGATAACAGGACAATCACAGATATAGTGTTGGAGAGTATGTTCTCTCAAGTAGGACTGAAAACAGATGTTTTTTCCCACCAAGAGGGCTATAAACCCATGGAACCGCCTACCCGCTGAAGCCGTAAATGCCAAATTCCAGCTAAAAATATCATTAAGACAATTGGCGGGCCCTTTAACAAGCCGCCGGCTTTCTGTCCTCTTCGAGGTCAATAGATAGTTAGTGGCCCTTGGGTAAATTCAGTAAATATATACAATAACTGTCAGCGCATCTTCCGAGCAACAAGGACAGCTACACAGTATCTCTTAGAATTACATAAGTAAACAATAAATGTAACATATTTGTTTACTACAATGTCGGTGCTGGCTGTAGAAGTTGAAAAAACATTGTTTTACTTCGAAATATACTAATTTTATAAGAAAATTCGACGTAAATAGGAGGCAGTAGAGCTCCGATAAGCCAGCGCTAAATCTTCAATATGAAGAATGTTGCTGCTCTCTGATTGGCCAAACGAAACACAGTAAGTAAGTAAGTAATTATCAAAAGAAGGCACCAAACCGGGAAGGCTATGTAGCACCATCAAATACGCAAAATAATCAGAGGGCGCTAAATATCACCAAGGATGCCAATACGAGAACAAAAACGCATAAGGCGAACGATATCAAAAGTATCCGAGTCACCAAGAATTCTATCGAGGGACAGGTGACAGCGAGGGGCGGTCGGAAAGCAAGACACACGCTCGTCCTGGAAGTCAGGACATTCAAGAAGGACATGCACGACCGTAAGAGGGACAATGCAACTAGGACAATAAGGAGCAGGGCGGCGCTCCATCAAGTGACCATGGGTTAAGCGAGTATGGCCAAGACGCAACCTCGCCAGAGCTGTTTCCCACCGCCGGTTACGGTGGAAGGAGGACGGCCACGAGGAAACACAACATTTAAGAGTACGTAGCTTGTTACCAGTAACAGACAACCAAGAAGCCTGCCAACGGGTAAGGACTGAGGAATGGATAACCGGGTAAAAGTCGGAATACGGAATGCCTTTACGAGAGATGGGACAAGAGCGGACAGCTTCCTTAGCGGCAGCATCCGCACGCTCATTTAAAGACACGCCAATATGGCTGGGAACCCAACAAAACTCAACCGACTTAAATTTACTGTGAACGAGAAACAGCCAATGCTGGATCTCGACAACTACCGGATGAACTGGATTAAAGCACCCGAGAGCCATGAGGGCACTACGAGAGTCAACAACAACCACAAAGGAAGACTGACAACGAGAAAGCAGGAGACGAAGAGCATAGAGAATAGCATAAAGTTCCGCTGTAAAGATGCTAGTCTCCGGAGGCAAGCGACACATATAAGTGCGATCAGGAAAAACAACAGAGTAGCCAACACCGTCCGCTGACTTAGACCCATCGGTGAAGACAGAAACGGAGCGGGAGTGAGAAGAAAAGTGCTCGAGGAAAAGGCGTTTTAGAACTGTAGGAGGGGTAAAAGCTTTAGTGATACGAGTCAAGGATGTACAAAACCGCGGAAGAGGGACCCTCCACGGGGCAAAGAAGGAACAACACGAGGAGAAACATCAGAAATACGAACGGAAAGAGAATCCTGTAGGCGAGATAACCGGACAGAAAGAGAGAGGTGGTGAAGAGGAACAGGAACCGCAGGAGGGGTAAAAGTTAAAGCACGACAGAGGCGAGAGGAAGGATGTTGCAAGGACCGCGCAAGATAGCGAAGACAGTAGCGATCACGGCGGTCCTGGAGAGACAGGAAGCCAGTGTCAACATACAAGCTAAGGACGGGAGTCGAACGAAAGGCACCAGAACTGAGGCGCAACCCAGTATGGTGCAAAGCATCAAGACGGCGAAGAGTAGAAGGAGAAGCAGACGAGTAAGCAGGGCAACCATAATCGAGCTTAGACAGGACGAGAGAGGAATGTAAAGCAAGGAGAGTGCGCCTATCTGCCCCCCAAGAAGTATGGGACAAGACCCGAAGGAGGGTAAGGGACTTAGAGCACTCAACACGGAGGTAAGAGATATGGGGAGACCAAGACAAACGAGTGTCAAGGAATAACCCCAAAAGCTTCGCGGAATCTTTGTATTCAAGGGGATGACCATAAAGTGACAAAGAGGGACGAAGAACAACCCGTTTCCGCGTAAAAGTCATGGCACAAGTCTTAGAAGTAGAGAACTTGAAGCCATGACCTGTGGCCCAAGACGACACGGCATCAATCGCAAGTTGAAGCCGGCGTTGAAGGAGAGGCGAATCATCACCCTGACAACAAAGGGTAAGATCATCGACATAGAGAGCGGAGAAGACACCAGAAGGAAGAGAGGAAAGAAGACCATTGAGGGCAACCAGAAAAAGAGTAGTGCTCAGAACACTACCCTGGGGCACACCTTCGTATTGCTGAAAAGAGGGAGAGAGAGCGGTACCAAGGCGCACCCGAAAGGAACGACGAGAGAGGAAGCTGCGGAGAAAGAGAGGGAGATGACCACGAAGGCCAAAAGAATGAAGTTGAGATAGGATATGATAACGCCAAGTGGTGTCGTAAGCCTTTTCTAGGTCAAAAAGGACGGCAACAACGGAGGTCTTCGCAGCAAAAGCAGTACGAATATAGACCTCCAAGTTCACCAGGACATCTGTCGTGCTGCGGCACTTGCGGAAACCAAATTGAGAAGGGGAGAGGAGGTGATGGTGTTCCAGGAACCACATCAGACGAACGTTAACCATACGTTCAAAGAGTTTGCAGACACAACTTGTGAGAGCAATAGGGCGAAAGTCCTTAGGGGAAGTACCCAGAGACCCCGGTTTGCGAACAGGGAGGACAACGGCATCGAGCCAGTCCTCAGGGACTGACGACGACTCCCAGATCCGATTATACAGACTCAGTAAATACTGAGACGTGCTCGGAGGGAGATGGCGAAGCATCTCATAATGAATACCATCGGAGCCCGCCGCCGTAGAACCGCAGAGGGCCAGGGCAGAACGAAGTTCAGAGAGAGAGAAGGGATCATTATAGGGAAGCTGAAGATGAGTGCAGAAATCTAAAGGACGAGACTCAAGGACAGGTTTACGAAGAAGGAAAGATTGGGGAAGATGAAGACCAGAGCTAACAGAAGAAAAGTGGGAACCCAGTTCGGAAGCGACCTGCAACGGGTCCGCCACAAGAGTATCATGGAGGTGAAGGACCGGTGAAACATCGGGAACGAACTTACCCGCTATCTTGCGGATACGCTTCCAGATCTGGGCCAGAGGGGTTTCGGACGTAATTGTCGAGACATAAGATGCCCAACATTCACGTTTAGCCGTACGGATGGCCCTACGGGCCACCGCACTCGCTTTCCGAAAGAAAAGAAAAGAATCAGTCGTCTGCCTACGGCGGTGCTTCTTCCAGGCTGCACGCTTACAGCGGACAGCCCGAGCACAGTCCGCATTCCACCAGGGAACGCACTTCCGTGGACCCCGAGAGGAAGAGCGAGGAATAGAGCGGAGGGCAGCGTCGAAGACAGTGTCATGAAAAAGGAGGAGAGCGCGAGAGAGGGGCAGAAGGGAGAGGTCAGAGAGAGTAGCACTGAGGGAAAATAGGGTCCAGTCCGCCTTAGCAAACTGCCACCTAGGGAAAGAGAGGGAAGGGCGAAAAGAGAAAAAGGAAACAAGGATGGGGAAATGATCACTTCCATGGTGGTCATCAAGAACCTGCCATGTGAAATCTAAGTAAAGAGAAGAAGAGCAGAGAGAAAGATCAAGACAAGAAAGGGTGCGAGTTCGAGAGTCCAAATGAGTGGGCTCACCAGAATTCAGAAGAGACAGGGAAGAAGAGAGGAGAAACGGCTCAAGGAGGCGACCCCGGGTATTCGTCAGAACGTCACCCCAAAGAGAATGACGACAATTGAAGTCACCCAGCAGGAGCACAGGCTCCGGCAAGGAGTCTAGGAGGTGTTTCAAATCAGGAAGAGAGAGCGGGACACTCGGGGGGAGATAAATGGAACAAACTGTGTACCATTTCCCCACAAAGATACGAGCAGCAGAACAATGGAGAGGCGAAGGAAAAAGTAAAGGAACAAAGGGAACATCAGCCCGAATCAAGAGAGCAGAAGAATTAGAAGCCCCAGCAATGGCTGGGGGGGGGGAGAGAAAGGAATAGCCACGAAAACGACCAGGACGAGCACCAAGCATCGGCTCCTGGAGACAGACACAAAGGGGCGAAAACCGCGAAACCAGAAGTTGGAGTTCGAGGAAATTGGCGTAATAACCTCGAACGTTCCATTGAAGAATGGACAACGACGAGAAGAGAAAGGACAAAAACAGAGAACAAGGAAGAAACAAAGGCGAAAGACCAACAGAGCACGTTAAAGAATATCAGGGTCGGGATCAGGGTCAGCAAAGTCAGGGTTAGGGGGCATGGGTAAACTGAGCAAAGACGGAGGGAAGGAAACGGGAGAACAGATCAGAGGTGGGCGGGCAGGGTCCGGAGGAGGAGGAGGAGGAGGAGGAGGAGGAGGAGACAACGGAGAGGAGCAGTCAAGGACAGCAGCAGGAAGAGGGGGAGTAGAAAGAGAGGAGCGCACCCCAGCAAGAGCAGCAACCGAAAGGGAAGCAGGGGCCAAAGAAACCTCCATAGCAGGAACAGGGGGCGCAAGCACTGAAACGGGAGGGGAAGGAGCAACAGAGCCAGAAGGAGGAGCTGAGGAAGAAAGCGAAGCCTTCTTACCCGCCGGGGAAGAGGAAGGAGAGGAGCCAGGCTTACGCTTCTGAGTTAAAGAGACCGGTGTCCCAGCAACTACGTACCGGGCAACGGATTCCAGTGTCTCAACAGGAGAAGCCGAACGAGAGCACACACGACGGCCGTTAGGAGAGCGATGGACATCCGCCCGCACCGACAGGCGGCGGGGAGAGCCGATAGATGGAGGAAGAGGATGGGAAGGAGGATCGGAGGGGGACGAGGAAGAAGACACAGAAGACACGACAGACCGGGTAGAAGGAAGGGGAACCCCAGACAGAGGACCAGGAGGAGGATCCTTCGGGAGAGAACCCAAAGGGACAGAGGAGGGGGCAGTGGGCGCATCAGGGTCCAAGGCCTGGAAACGGTTGCGAGTCTGAGGAAGGCGGGAAGGACGAGGAGAGGAAGAGCGCAACACGCGAGCATAAGAGATATTAGCATAAGGCGGGAGCCGGCGAACCTGGCGCCTCGCCTCAGGAAAAGATAAACGCTCCCGGTGCTTCAAGTTGAGGACGGCTGCCTCAAGCTTGTAATGGACACACGCACGGGAGAAGGTAGGATGGGCCTCACCGCAGTTGAGGCAACGAGCCTGGGGAGAAGCGCACTCCGACTTAGAGTGACCTTCGCCACCACACAAAGGACAGAGAGAGACAGTCCCGGAGCAGCGGAGGGCACCATGCCCAAACCTCCAGCATTTGTTGCAGAGCCGAGGAGAAGGAATGTACTCCTGGACAGAGCACCTGGCACCAGCAAGAATGACAGAGGGTGGAAGGGTCCTACCATCAAAGGTAATCTTCACAACCCGGAAGGGTTGACGGCGACTACCACGAGGGGGACGAGTAAACGTGTCCACCTGGAGAATAGAATGGCCCTGGGCAGCGAGGATATGTCGAATATCGTCGTGGCAGTCGCGTAGGTCCCGAACACCGGTCGCAACATGGGGCGGGAGCAAAATAGTGCCAACACTGGCATTCAACTGAACGTTCTTCGAGACCCGAACGGGGGTCTCGCCAAGGCAGGATAAGGCAGCCAAGCGGGAAGCAGCATCCTGAGAAGGAGCAGCAACGACACGTGTACCGAGACGAGTGGGGTTGAAAGTAATGGAGGCATCCACGGAATCAATGAGATGTCGATGGAGGGAGAAATCGTCAGGAGGCGCAGAATCAAGAGGGAGGAGATCAAAATATTTGGCCCACGAAGCGGGACTAAACAAGGCTTGATAGGTAGCAGAACTGGAAGGAATCGAGCGAGGGCGGCCGTGACGAAGACGGCGGTGAGAACCCCCAGAGAGAGAGGGGTTAAAAGGCGCAGTAGTTACAACTAGAGAAGGAGCCACGCCAGGGGACGAGGTAGTCACCACTGGGGGCTTGGGGCTCGACCCAACCACAGAGGAGGGAGGGGAGCCAGAGGAAGGAGTCAGAGAGGCCAAAGGAGGAGCAAGGTCGGGGCCCAATGCAGCGGAGGCTACAGAGCCCGGTCTTCCAATACGGACCGACTCGGGGGCTTGGTCGCCCACCCCACGAGCCTGAGAAGGTAAACCAGAAGAAGCCGAAGCAGGGGTAATCATCTTGACGAAAGAAATAATTCACTCACGAATGTGCCCCCACACCCACCATGGAGCCACAATTAGAGGTAGGACACCCAACAAGAAGCTATCGCCGATCTTGTCGGGGCCTCCTAGGGGTGCGTCGCGAGTATACGCCCCACAAACGCCACCTTAAGAAACCGACAGTCCGTCGAGATCGGGTTCAGTGACGAAGTGGGGATTGACAATAAAAGGTTCCCCTCGCTCTCGACGTCGGGTACTGCAGTTCTACGGGTGCATGAGTATGCCTCCTCAAGCACCCGGGCGTCAAAATAGAAGAAGTCCAAGGGAAGAACCAGAACGAGCAAAAGGTCGGCAGGAAACGGCAAGCAGATAGGAGAAGAGGGGGGAGAAAAACGAAACAGAAGGAAAAGGAAAAGATGCCCAGCAGAATTGGAGAGGACGGCAGCAGGAGCACAAGGCTAGAAAAGGACAGAGGACTGTCCCAAGGAGCATCACACTCCGGCAGCCGCCCACTAAGCCCCCACACGGCGACAACGAGCTGAGCGGGGAGGGGGACGAAACACAGTAGTGACCTCTATCAGCACGCAAGTGAACCAACAATTTTCTTCCTAAGTGGATGTTATTGAATTGCACCTAAGCATCTTCTTAGAGCGCTGTTATAAATATAAATGTGTGGTGGGCTTGCTATGGGGGAACTGGTACTATTAAGGGGTAAGGGTAGTTAGAAGACAGAGTATCAAATATGGGAGAGCTAAAAGGCCTGGCCCCCAAAATAAACTATCCACAGTAATAATACCTTGCTACTAGACCATATATGTCAGTCTAAGGATTGATCAATGCACTCCCACACAGAAAGAAGGGATACTCCTATAATTCATGTACTTATTTATTAACCCCGTAACAACCCCCCATATACACTCACACCAATAACAATAATAATAATAACTTTACCACCCTACCTTACATTAAAAAGCCTTTGTCCACTTAGGCAGGATACAAGGTTTACACTAAGAACAAGCTAGGGTAAAGTACTACTGGATAAGCACTGAAGCTGGATGCAGCTTAGGGTAGAGACACCACGTGGTACCCTAATACAAAACACAACACTTAGGGGTACCCAAAACACTAGCAAATACTACCCCCAGGTCTCACTAATCGTTACTACCAGAGTAGGCACACTTAAAACACCATACAGTACTTAACTTAATGGTACAGGAACTTAAGGTAAGGGAAATAAGTAAGAGGAGAAGGGAGGAGAGTAGGGGTGCAGCCACAGAGTAGGTCTCGTCCCCACGAATGCCAGCCAGAGAAGACCGCTCCTAGCGACCAGCTAGGCCTCCCGCATGACGTGGTGCCGGAAGGAGCCTAATTGATCGTGCAGCTAAGCACGTTAAAGATCTTCCCCTATGCAACGTATTGTTACTTTACAAATGATTGGAAAGTATTAGTCAACATAGTTGGTGCCTATGTTATTATTTAATAATTAACCCCAAGCTCAGTCTTTAAATGCTCTTTGAGAAACAAGAATAGTCTTACGTCTGGCAGGGAAGATACAAACAATTGCCGCTCGTGATGCACTCAACTGTACTACCAGAAAGTTTAATAGCTCAATTTTGACCTCTGGTTTCCACTGGAGAACCCAGGGTCGTAACACTCCTCCCCCTTCAGAGAAAAAAAAATGTGACTACTAGAATAGAAGTCATATTTTTTTGTAAGAGTATACAGAGAATAAAAAGAAAAAACATGTGACAAAAACAAAAAATCAATCAAAAACAACAATTTCTCTGCAAGAAAAATACAAAGGAGTTCTCAGAAAGAAAAACAAAACATATACAAAAAAAAAAAAATACAGGGAAGTAAATAAATTGGACATGGAATATTTAATGTCACAGGAGAACCTAAAAAAAATAACTAAAGCATGACAGTTGGTAAATGGCTTCCTGTGGCCTAGATGAATGTTATTCCGGCAACCTGGACAAAGCGTCGGCGATCACGTTGAGTCGGCCCGGTAGGTGGGTAATGGAAAGATTGAAGTCCTGTAGGTACAACGCCCACCTGAGGATGCGTTTATTCTTACCCTTCATCTGAGTCAGGAAGACTAGTGGGTTATGGTCCGTGTACACTTCCACTATATTACCTGTGAGGTAAACTTCGAACTTTTTACATGTTAACACTAGCGCCAACGCCTCTTTTTCTACCACTGAATAATTGCGTTGCGCCTTGTCGAATTTCACAGAGTAATAATATACTGGGTGTTCCACTCGATCATCCCCAGTTTGCAACAACACTGCACCAGCACCCGAGTCAGACACGCCCACATGAATTTTAAATGGTCGATTGAACCTTGGACTAGCAAGCACTGGGGCGGAAGCTAAGATCAATTTCAAATTTTTAAATGCCTCTGCACAGTCTGATGACCACTTAAATTTAACGGCTTTCCGCAACAAGTCTGTGAGAGGAGTGGCAACACTGGAA
Organism: Procambarus clarkii; assembly: GCF_040958095.1. Taxonomy (NCBI): domain Eukaryota; kingdom Metazoa; phylum Arthropoda; class Malacostraca; order Decapoda; family Cambaridae; genus Procambarus; species Procambarus clarkii. The sequence goes on from NC_091166.1 coordinate 12,105,528, forward strand.
AAGTTCTGACAAAAACGTCGATAGTACGCACACATACTGATAAATCTTTGAACGTCCTTTTTAGACTCTAGTACTGGATACTCCAGAATGGCACTGATTTTATCTTGCCGAGGTAACACTTTTCCTTGGCCCACTTCATAACCGAGGTACGTCACTGTGCCTTGGCCAAAATGACACTTTTTAGCATTTAAGGTAAGATTTGCCCTTTTCAAGATTGCAAACAACTGGCGTAACCTAGCTATGTGGTCAGCCCAATTACTGTCAAAGAGCACGATATCATCTAAATACGCCCGACAATTTGGCACCTTAGCAAGCAGAGAGTTCATGAGTCTCTGGAACGTGGCAGGAGCATTACGCAAGCCGAACGGTAACACTTGATACTCAAAAACACCCTCGGGTGTCACGAACGCAGTTAGTTGTTTAGCACGTTCAGTGAGTGGGATTTGATAATACCCCCTCGAGAGGTCGAATTTCGAGACGTACTTGGCATTTCCCAGCTCGTCGATGCAGTCCTCGAGGAGGGGCAGCGGATAGGCATCCACAATGGTCACCTTGTTGAGCTGCCGATAGTCGGTGCATAATCGCCAGGAGCCGTCTGGTTTGGGGACCAAAAGGCAGGGCGAGCACCAAGAGCCCTGGCTTGGCCGGACGAGGCCGTGCTGGAGCAAGAAGTCGACCTCCTTCCGTACGATGGCCTTCTTTTCTGGACTCATCCGATAGGGTTGAAGGCGAATGGGAGTGTAGTCCGTCAACTCGACATCATGGCAAATGGCATCAGTCTGGGTCGGGACCTCCCCGAACAGACTGGAGAATTCATCAACCAACGACTGCACCTCTTCACGTTGAGCCATCTGCAAATGGGACAGTCCCTCCTCCACAGCATTCACAGAACTAGAATTATTGAAAATGAGATTAGTTGGGTCCCCAGAACAATCATCCCCTCTCTCACTGGAAATGGAAACATTGGTTAGTGCAATGGGCCTGGGGCCCTGGAACTTCTTCAGCCGATTTACATGTACGAGCATTACCTGGTTACGTTTGTCAGAGTGCCTCACTTTGTACATGAGGTCCCCGGTCTTTTCTGTCACAATGTAGGGGCCTTCGGACTTGTGGGACATAGTGTTCGCTAGTCGAGGCTTTAATACCAGGACAGGGTCGCCAGGCTGAAATACCCGTAACTTAGCCATAGCATCGTTTCGGTCTTTCATCTTTTCTTGGGCCTTCCCAAGATACTTTAGTGCAGCCGCCTTGCAGTCCTTGAGTCTCTGGTGGTGTTGCGCAAAGAAAGCCGAACTTTCGGTTAACGTTACGTTCCCTAACAGATTCTCCTGTAACATTTGCAAGGGTCCACGAACTTTATGGCCAAAGACTAACTCAAAAGGAGAACAACCCAGTGAACTTTGTAATCCCTCTCTAGCCGCAAACAAAACATATGGCAAATTCTCATCCCAGAAGGTGTGGGAACTCTCGCACGATGTCTTCAACATCTGCTTCAGAGTTAGATGGAAACGTTCAATTACCCCCTGACTCTGTGGATGGTATGGGCTGGAAACTTTATGAGTTATTCCATGATCCTTACAAAATTGCTCAAAAATATCAGACTTAAAGTTAGTACCATTGTCAGTTTGCACGACCCGAGGCAGTCCAAAAGTGGAAAAAAATTGCAACATACGAGCAACAACAGTTTTTGCTCGGATGTTCCTTACAGCAAAAGCCTCTGGGTAACGAGTAGTGATACACATCATCGTGATTAGGTAAATATTACCAGACTTAGTTCTAGGTAATGGTCCAACACAGTCCATTACCACATGAGAAAATGGTTCCTCTGGCACGACAATAGGCCTTAGAGGAGCTTTAGGTGGAGTCTGGTTTGGTTTCCCAACCAGTTGACAAACAATACATGCATTACAAAATATTGCCACATCGCTTTTCAGCTTGGGCCAGAAAAAATACTTTAAAATGTTGTGATACGTAATACTTATACCTTGATGTCCCCCCATAGGATCATCATGAGCAGCTGCCAAAACTCTTTCTCTATAGCAGGTCGGCAACATAACCTGGTGGACTACCTCCCACTCATTTGACAAGGGAGCACTCTGTGGTCTCCATTTTCTCATCAAAATCCGATCATTGTAGTAGTACCCAGTTGCTGCGTCTACAATTTCCTCCATAGAGACGGCTGTCTCATGACAATCTGCAAGAGTGGGGTCAGCTTTCTGTAACTCACTCAAGGAGGCATCTAGGCCTTGGTCAGATGCTATTGGCCGAGGCTCAACAGTGTTCTCCTCCACCTCCCCACTACTCTTGGTAGATGGCGGTGGCAGGCTCTCCACAATGTCCTCGGCCACGTCATCGAGTCGGGCCATGAATGTGTCCGCGAGGTCCACTTGGTTTTCACCACTCGGAAAGTTCCTTGTGTCCTCGGGATTTACCACCTTGGCAAGCACAGGGCTGCCCTTACATTTAAGTCCCATAGACCTGGTCACCGCGCACGCAGGGTACACAACATTATCCTCTGCGGCGGGTGGATCCAACCAAACCTTAGGGGTTGGCAACATAATAGGCAGTCTAGAATCCCCTACCTTATTCCCTGCTAAATCATTATCAACTATTACATCAACATTAGGGAAAGGTAGGTATGAAGTGACTCCAACTGTACAAACACCCTTGTGGAAATCAGATTCCAGGGTAACCTTATGGAGGGGTACTGCTCGAGTATCACTAGTGACACCCTCGACCAGTACCACCTCTCCAGTGTCGAGAGTGTTGGCACCTTGCAACGCACTCTCTAAAATTAAAGTCTGGATGGCACCGGTGTCTCGGAAGATCACCACGTCCTTCCAGGAAGAACCCTCAGACAAAAGTAGTCTCCCTTTCGATAAGAATGGGGTAAGCAAGTCCAACCACTGTGGGTTGGAGGTCTTACTCCCTAACCCTTCCGAGGGCCTCAAGCCCTGTATCACAACTAGAGCATTGGGTCTTTTTTCCGGGTACAGTTGCCAACAACGGCTAATAGTGTGGTTTGGACGATTACAGTGACCACAAAAACGTCGGGGAGAAGAGACATTACTAACAGAATTACCCTTTGGTTCACCCTTAGGTGCCGTGGGGCTAGACACTCTAACAGGGTTAGTTATGTCTGAAACAGAAGGTGCATTAGTTAAAGGGTTAGAATGAGCTGGTCTGGACTGGCTGTGGGTATAAGTTTTGCTACTCTGTGGGGTATAATTATTTTTATTGGGCCTTTTGCCCGCCAATTGGTAGTTTTCTGCCAACTTGGCCAAATCCCCTATTTTAGAATTTACCTCTACCCTTTCTCTAATGTAATGTGAAACATTCTCTGGCATAATATCTATAAAATGCTCCATTAAAACAAAGTTCCTGAGAGCCTCGTATGTTTCGGCTTTCGCCGAGCGAATCCATCTATCAAACAATCTAATTTCATCATTAACAAATTCAGTGAGCGGTTGGTTGTGAGTAGGCCTAAGGTTGCGATAAACTTGGCGGTGAGCTTCAGGAGTAATTTCATATGCCCGCAAAATACATTCCCTGACTTTATCATATTCAAAACACTCGTCATCAGGCATGTTTATAAAAATATCTTGTGCTTTACCCCTAAGTCTTCCCTGTAGGATTTTCACCCACTCTTCCTTTGGCCAGTTTATGGACATGGCCAATCTCTGAAAATGGTTGAAAAATCTTTCAGGGTCTGACTCGGAAAATTCAGGCAAATTATGCTTTTTCTCATAATGCCTGGGGTTTGAATCCCCGGCAGGTGGAGGTCCAGTGGCATTCGCTCTAATTCTAGCCTCCTCGGTTTTGAGTCTTTGCTCCTCTAATTTTATTTTTGCTAACTCTAGAGCTAATTCTCTATCCCTATGAGTTGCACTTTCTGCTTGGCTAGGCTGGCATAAAGGTGTATCACTTGCCAATAGTTCTTCATCAATACAATGTTGTAATATTTCATTCACCAAAGTCCACTTTTTATCCGCGTCATTTAATTCTAGGCCAAATTCCTTGCCTAACAATACTAAATTAGACTTGGTAAGTTTCTTTATCTCTACTGCTGAAGGCTCCATTGCCAGTCTCTGCATTTCAGATGAAATCACTAATAATTTTAGCTCCCAGCCAAAGAAAAAATTAAAAAATAAAAATTGGAAAAAAACAAAAATTTGCACGGCCCCTAACACAAGGCCACACTAACCTTAATCGTGAAGAGATCCAGCTGGGTGTCCAGTCAGTGCAAGAATGTCCTTTGCTAGATGAGCTGGACCCTAGGCTAGCACACAACCGTTCTGCGGAAACAAAAAATTTTAGTTTTGGCACTCAAGAATCTAATTTTTTACACTTATAATGTTCCTCCCGGACTGGCCAACCACTTGTTATAAATATAAATGTGTGGTGGGCTTGCTATGGGGGAACTGGTACTATTAAGGGGTAAGGGTAGTTAGAAGACAGAGTATCAAATATGGGAGAGCTAAAAGGCCCGGCCCCCAAAATAAACTATCCACAGTAATAATACCTTGCTACTAGACCATATATGTCAGTCTAAGGGTTGATCAATGCACTCCCACACAGGAAGAAGGGATACTCCTATAATTCATGTACTTATTTATTAACCCCTTAACAACCCCCCATATACACTCACACCAATAACAATAATAAAAATAACTTTACCACCCTACCTTACATTAAAAAGCCTTGGTCCACTTAGGCAGGATACAAGGTTTACACTAAGAACAAGCTAGGGTAAAGTACTACTGGATAAGCACTGAAGCTGGATGCAGCTTAGGGTAGAGACACCACGTGGTACCCTAATACAAAGCACAACACTTAGGGGTACCCAAAACACTGGCAAATACTACCCCCAGGTCTCACCAATCGTTACTACCAGAGTAGGCACACTTAAAACACCATACAGTACTTAACTTAATGGTACAGGAACTTAAGGTAAGGGAAATAAGTAAGAGGAGAAGGGAGGAGAGTAGGGGTGCAGCCACAGAGTAGGTCTCGTCCCCACGAACGCCAGCCAGAGAAGACCGCTCCTAGCGACCAGCTAGGCCTCCCGCATGACGTGGTGCCGTAAGGAGCCTAATTGATCGTGCAGCTAAGCACATTAAAGATCTTCCCCTATGCAACGTATTGTTACTTTACAAATGATTAGAAAGTATTAGTCAACATAGTTGGTGCCTATGTTATTATTTAACCCTCAAACCGCTAGGGGCCCAAATGGAATTCACACCCACAGGCGCAACAAAAAAAAAAATTCCAAAAACTTCTTTCGTCTTATAGAAGTGTTCATTTTTGTTCCCTGATCACAGAAAAAATAACAAAAAAATCGTAGGTGGCATATTTTAGCCGCAATAGGGTAGGGAAGTGTGGCAAAAAAGGGGCGTTGGCAGAGCCTTCGCCAGATGAGGTCTACTCCGCCCGAGCTGTCAGACGGCAGTTGCCACAAATATATTATTACCTAATTATTTCAATGTCTCTGATTGATTTTTTCTTAGTTTTTTTGCAGTAATATTATTCCATACAGTGAATTGTGGTATATTTATATTATAAAATGTGTGAACCATCGCTGTACTCAAAATTATGGTGTTAATTATTATTAGTGATTCAAAATTAGTGATTCAATTATTATGTTCATAAAACAATAAACAAATAGTTTTGCTGTTGTTACACTATATACACAGGTTATATATAAGTATTTGCATGTTTTGTACACCATAACGAACTACTAAGTTGGTCTTGTGAGTCAAAAAGCAATGAGGAGTGACCGTCAAACACCAGCGAGCCACTCCCTCCCTCAACACCACCTCATTCACCTCCTACAATACTCTTTCTGTATTTATTCACTATACACAGACGTTATATATACGTATTTACATGTTTTGTTCCCCATAACTGTACATCTAAGCTTGTTGAGTAAAGGCCACAAAGACGTAGCTACTCACACACTCAGCTGATCGGCGGCCAGATGCACTAATATTTGTCCTTCAACAATACTGTTTGTGGTGTTATTACGCTATATACACATATTATATATAAGTATCTACCTGTTTTATTCACCATACCTGAACAAATAAGCTGGTATGGTGCCCAAAGACTATTGTGGTCACCAGTAAACAAAATGATAAGTCGTGCAGACGACGCCACCGCCCTCACCAAAATGGCGGCTCCCAACCTACTCCTCTTGCTGTTTATACCCTATATACACACGTTATATATAAGTATCTACATTTGTGTTCACCATATCGAACCACTAAGCTGGTATGGTGAGTGCAGTCAATAAATGGTGGCCACACACAGTCAGAAGACGACGCCACAACCCTCCCTCCCACAGCATTACGCTTCCCTCCATGGAGCACAGCGCTAAATATCACCACAATCCTGCTCTTATCAGAATCCTGGTCAGTTTTATCACAGTCAGGGGGCTTCAGTAATACTCTCACTGCTAAATAATAGCAGTATCATATATATTATGGTATTTGTAGGCGATGCTGTGGTCACAAGCTGAACAGCGGTGCTGTGAGCTCGTGCTGCGTGCGCCAGCCTTGGTGGCTTGCTCAATACTGACGCTCTCACACCCAAGAATGTTGGCCTGGATTTTTTTTCTAGGTGGCATCTGGCAACTATTGGTCGTGGCTGTACTATAGCTGCCCCTATCCCAGGCGGGGAGTTTAAATTATAGCGCTAGACACGAAATCATATATAAATGATGTGCGCGGTTTCGGTTTTGTCACTGATATCATTTATATATGATATGCGCGGTTTGAGGGTTAATAATCAACCCCAAGCTCAGTCTTTAAATGCTCTTTGAGAAACAAGAATAGTCTTACGTCTGGCAGGGAAGATACAAACAATTGCCGCTCGTGATGCACTCAACTGTACTACCAGAAAGTTTAATAGCTCAATTTTGACCTCTGGTTTCCACTGGAGAACCCAGGGTCGTAACAGGCGCACTTAGGAACCTTCGTAGCAAACCCACTTACGTAGAAATACACAGAGCTTCCTGAATCTTGGTCCAGCTTCCTGTACTATAGCAGGAAGTTGACTCGACTATCACAGGTCTAATACCTGACTAGTAATCCGCGCTCCTGTCTCACTGATATTGCCACACTACACGATAAATTACAAAAATATAATATATATACATATACAGACAATGATGAAATAGAAGAAAATAAATTTATTTAAATTTATATACGTATCCAGCTAGGAATACGTAACACTTCCACCTCCAAGAAAAAAAATGCAATTGACTGAAGATCAATGGCATTTTTTCTGAAAATAAAAATGTGTGACACTTGAGATTTATTGAATTAATTACATCAAACATGTAAAAGCAATAAGTACATATTTCTGAACAAAAATGAAAACTCTTCCAATATATTCTTACAAGAAAATTAAGAAGTTCAGTCTTATGATCTTGTTCTACATCACTGTTTCTACATATCAGGAATTTTACATATGTTCCTCTGGAGTATGTAACTTTATCTCTCCAGGGTACTATCTCATTTAGTTCACTTAGTTTCAGATTATATTTCACATTCCCATCAAAAACATTATTATTATTTGCATGAATAGAATTGTCAATAAAGGTAATTGCATTCACAAAGTCAATACCGCCATTTATCTTTCCATCTGTTTCTACTACTGTTCTGAGATCAGTCCCATGTTTCCAGATTATCACTTTTCTAATTGGTGAAATTTTCCTAGACAGACTCCCTTTTCCATTACTCCCTTTTTCTGGAGCTGAACTGCATAATTGAAGCTGACTGGATGTAAGGTAGTTTAGGGACTTCTCCTGGGTATGCTCTGACAAAGATATCTGCTTCTCATCACACGTGATCCTCTGTGGAACACACACTCTCGCCCAATGGATACTAAAATTAAGAGAAATTAGCGTTAAACCTCACAATTTCATATAAAACTTCCTCACTCATAGAACCTGCAGAAACACAACACAACGACTTAGCAAATCTTTGACCTCCATACCAATAAATACAACCCAAGATAAGTGCAAAGACTACCTGATCGAACTAACTCAGATTATCCATAAGGAACACATTAGTCAATTTCCTCATAACTCTGTCATGATGATCTGTGAAAGAAAACAGTCGTATGCTTAGGCACTATATCTCAATCAACTCCACAAACAAGTTCACACCCTCTGATGGTGGACTTGAACACAACACACACTCTCATAAGCCTTCTAGTCTTCAAAACTAACAAAAACATGCCGAAACCTGGACTACCCTCACCATGGATTTCACTTCCCAAGTGATTTCCTTCTGGTGACAAACAATTAACACTAGGAAGGATAACCTTATCCCCAAACTTGAAACACACACCTGGAGCCTCAAACATCTGCTCCCAAATATGATTAAATCCGTCAACACCAATATGACTCTGAAAGTCAACACCGCACTTGAGTGAAACATATATGTTGTTCACTACTCGTACATCAAAACAAACTGGATCTGAATATAGAGACACTGCTGTAGTATAACTCACCACTTCCTCAGAACAACTGGATGCACAACCTACTTGAGTAAACTCTCTCTGCTCAACCACAAGGCTGGACAAAGACGTCCCACAGTCCATTGCTACAAGAGAGAATGGCTCCTGTGGAATAAAAGTAGATTGCAACAACATCCTACACAGACTCTGACTCAATTTACACAATGACAATGAATATCTGAACTCAAAACTTTTATCAATACCTTTCGTCCTCTTGACATTAAACTCGCCTTTCGACAAACTAACACACTTCGTAGCAATCTAGTTCACACTGCTCCTCCTGCTTCTAACGCTGCTGGTGTCTGCTCTATTTCCTGTTCATCTTGTCCTCTCCAATACTTTGACGAAACTGGCCGTACACTGAATGACAGACTTAAAGAACACAAGAGAAGTGTTAAGTGTGCAGACACTAACAATGCTCTCTTCTGCCATGCGAGGGATTCTAATCATCCCATTGATTGGTCTTCCTCCAAAATAATCTTTCCTGCCTCTACTCTACACAGACGCCGTCTTGTAGAATCGGCTCTTATACACAATGTACCCAACATGAACTTGAGTCCTGGCTTTGTTGCTGTGGACTCTTCCCTTTCACAGTATATACTCAAATGCTCTAATCTTTCTAACAAACGTGACTTAACATAAGCTTACCCCTTCCATTTATCTTTCTTTCTCTTTCCTTTTCTTTCTCTCTTCTCCCTTTTTCTGTTCATTGTCTTCTCCTACGCTCCCTTGCTATCCTTTTCTTTTTCCTATTACTATCTCCTTCGGTGGTTGTAATAGGAGCCGCCTCGTATGGGCCAATAGACCTTCTGCAGTTCTCATTATTACTACTATCCCCTACACCTTACTTCCCTCCTGAGCTCTCTCTTGCCTATTTATTGCCTGTCCCTACCTCCTCATCACAATCGACTTGAGAATGGTCCAGGACGGACCGAAACGTCGTCGTCCCTTCAACTTCTAGTGTGTGGTCCGGTCAACATGACAACACTTCTTCTGTTATAAGAAGATTCTTAAGAGCATCATACTCTGTGATAGAAAGTGATTTAAGCCATCTGTTACAATAGTTAGTTTTTAATCTGGTGAAATCTGCAATTGTCTGTTCACTTGCCCTCTTTAAGTTCCTAAACTTTTGTCTGTGTGCTTCAGGATTTAACTGGTAAGCATTTCAGTTTTTCTTAACAAATTCGTAGTCAACTATCCTCATCAGGCAAGGACTCCAAACCAGTCAAGACCTAGGGTCCTGACTGGTTTGGACTAAACCAGTCAGTCCAAACCAGTCAGGACTCGGACCGAAGGTCCGGTTTGGAGTGGAGACGGGTTCAAGTAAAAAATGGAAATGGAAATGATTTCGACGTTCAGTAAACACTTACCGAGTGGATAACTGAATGTCCGACAGCCCAATACGGGGTTGATGATAGTATTTAATTTAAGATTGTGAAACTTAAAACTAAACTAAATGCTCACACATGTGATAATTTCCACGTTCAGTTAACACTCACTGAGTTGTAAACTGAAAGACTAAGCCAGCCAATGCATGGTTGATGATGATGATAGTAATATTTTAAGAATGAGAAACTTTAAACTAAATGACCACACATGTAGCGATTTTGCATTCAGTAAACACTTACTGAGTTGTAAACTGAATGCCGGAGCTGGCCAATACAAGGTTTGTGATAGTAATATTTTATTTTTTATTTACGATGGAGAAACTTTAAACTAAAAAATGAGGTCACATGGAGAGATATCTATGTTCAGTAAACTGTTACTGAGTTGTAAACTGAATGCCGGAGCCGGCCAATACAAGGGTTGTGATAGTAATATTTTATTTTTTATTTACGATGGAGAAACTTTAAACTAAAAAATGAGGTCGCATGGAGGGATAACAATGTTCAGTAAACAGTTACTGAGTTGTAAACTGAATGGTAGAGGCACCCAATCCCTGGTTAATGATAATAGTATTTCACGATGGAAAAACCTTATCCTAAACTAAAAATGAGCTCACATGAAGTGATTTTCACTTACTGAGTTGTTAACTGAATGTCTGAGCTATCCAATACATAGTTGGTGATAGTAGTATTAATTCAAGATGGAAAACTTTAAACTAAACTAAAATGAGCGCCCATGAAGTGATTCTCACGTTCATTAAACACTTACTAAGTTGTTAACTGAATGTCTGAGACATCCAATACATGGGTGATGATAGCAGTATTAATGACATTGATAATAAGAGGTCTTGAACTAGATACTGGCAGGGGGACAACAAAGCTGTGATATTGAAAAGAAACTGAACTGAATTTGAAAATTGATTAATATATGTAATGTGAAGCCAATCTACTGGAAAACAGTAAGCAAACTTTATTTGAAAAGAATATGAGAAGACTGAAAAGCTGGGGGGCAAGAAAAATGTTAAAAATAAGAAGTAATGATCTTCATAAACATAACATAACATATCCATGACCATAATTAATACAGTGTGAACTCTCTTAAACTATGCTCACCGTGAAATCTCGTCACTAGGCATAACTTGTCACTCTGCGAAACAAATTATTGACTATAGTGCGTCAGTGAGAATAAAAATGACCACTTATGTTTTGGAGTGCTATTTTAGTCAAGAAATACTGTAGAGGATGATTATTGACTAAAGGGAATTTCGCAGACTGCTGGTGTTTGATGTGTTGAACTGCTTAAAGGAAGCATATTTGCTAGAAAAAATTCCTGTGAAATAATGCTTGTTATATGTTTTGACTATCTAGCTAATAGCATATTGCCTGGCTAATAATGAAATGTCACATTTTGTCTGACTCACTTAGCACAAGTGAAGAGAAGACATTGAAAAACTGGCAAAGGTTAAAAACTCTGTGAAATCATATGTTATGTTAAGTTTTGACTAGCTGCAAGCTATGTTTGCCTTCTCTCTCTTTCTCAATATGGAGGTGGGTTGGTGTGGGTTATTTGTGTGGACTCGGGAGATATGATCACTACTTATAAGTTTCTCAAAGAAAATGATAAGCTATGTAAGGACCTTTTATTTAACACACACACACACACACGACATCCATGTATCAATGTCATTCCCCGTTGATGGCTGTGCACGTGACAATGTAAAATTAAAATGTGCAAAGATGATTTGCATTGCTATTTACTAGAGAAATGACACAAAATTGTGTTTATTGACTAGTGAGAGCCCGTAGCATGTATGGTGTGGGATATTGCGGTCCTTAACCTAGTCAAGCGACAGACAGACAACAACAATAGGTAGTGGCCCTCGTGTCTATTTGATTTGGTAGAAGAAAAAATGAAGACTTGTAGTCCCTGTTTCTTAAGATGAAAAACTTTTAACTATAAAAATGTTTGACTGAGTGACTGACTGACTGACTGCTTTTCTGGTCAGGTCTGCAAGTCTGCAAGAAATAATAGTAATGTAGGTAGCGAACATGCCTCCTCAGCTCTTCTATCTTCCGCAAAGCCTTTCCTCCCATCTCAACCCTATTAGTTCATGATCTCGTGTTTCACTTTTTGTTAAAACTAAATCTACACATGCAATATGAAATGTGAAAAAAAATCTTACATTATGCTACGCTACCAGTGCTTGAATAAAATTATTAAGAGTGCTGAACATTCTGTGTCATTGTCTTGCTATTAAAAGTCTATGTTTTCGCTGGGGCTACTGTTGCGCACAGTCATCTCGCTAAGGCGTGTCGGTGACAGAATTGTCAAAATGATGTACCTTGCATACATCAAATCTTTAGTGGTTTAGGCTGCACCTCTGCTTGTTTTGATGACTGAAAAGAGTTTGATGATACGAATCGTAATTGCTGACATTGAGCATATTCTCAAAACATAGTTTCTGCAAAAAAAAAAAATAACATTAAATTAGATGCGAGCTGTGATTTGAAAACAGAAGATGGGTGATGTGTGGCTTATTGTGTGGACTCTGGAGATATGATCTCCACATATAAGTTTCTCAAAGAAAAGCGGTAATATTTTTCTTTGTGTTTGGATGTAATGGCTAAACATGGTTGACATTTTCAATAATGTTATTTGGTCATCAGACAAAGTTGATTTTCCATGTTACTTTACAATGTGTTTCAGAGGCTAAAACTGGTAGACACTAATATTTATATGGTAAGAGATGTAATGGAGATGGACTAAGTCATACTTTCATTTAAAAATGTTATTTTGGTCTGTAGAAATTTGATGATTTCCGCGTTACGTTACAATGTGTTACAGGAGCTAAAACTGGTAGACACCAATATTTATATGGTAAGAGATGTAATGGAGATGGATTAAGCCTCACTTTTCGTTTCAAAATGACATTTTGGACTGCAAAAAGTTGATGATTTCTGAGTTACCTTACGTTACATTGTGTTACAGAGGGCTAAAACTGGTAGACCGTAATATTTATATGGTATGAGATGTAATGGAGATGGACTAAGTCATACTTTCATTTAAAAATGTTATTTGGTTTGTAGAAATTTGATGATTTCCACGTTACGTTACAATGTGTTACAGGGTCTAAAACTGGTAGACCGTAATATATATATGGTAAGAGATGTAATGGAGATGGACTAAGCCTCACTTTTCGTTTCAAAATGACATTTTGGACTGCAAAAAGTTGATTTGCGTTACGTTACGTTACGTTACATTGTGTTACAGAGGGCTAAAACTTGCAGACCGTAATATTTATATGGTATGAGATGTAATGGAGATACTGTGTTTGGCTAAATGGGGTTCACATTTCAATAATGATATTCGGACAAAGGCAGAAAGTTGATCTCCATGTTACGTTACTAAGTGTCTCGCTCACATCTTCAGTATTGAACGTTGAACATTCTGCGACATTGTCTTGCTATAATATTACAAGTCTACTGTTGCGCACAGTGTAATACAGTCCTAATGGCATAAGACCAAGCTGAGGTTATTTATTAAAAAATGATATTTGATCACCAGACAGAAAGAAGTTTTCCACGTTACTTAATGATGATATAATGCGATGCAAGCGTCTGCTAATATTTTATTTGTGTTTAGAATGTAAGGGCTATAGGAGATTGTCTAGACTTGCATACATTTTCAAATGCTATTTATGTATGCAGTAGAAAGTCTGTTTTCCCCATTACGCTACATTGACTGTGTTACAAGAACTGAAAATAGACACAGCCCAGAGCTATTTCACTATCGACTCATCCGGTCTTATTCTCATCGATTGGTGTTTACATTTGGATGATGTAGGTCTTAAGAGACAGCCTTGAACTCGGGGATAATGAACAAGTCAATTTAATAATAGTATCAAGACTATGTTTTTCCACATTGTCTTATATATGTTTACTTTGCTTGGAATTTGTATGTGTGGAACATTGCTAACCTAAGGGAGAGAGAATGAACGGCGCGTTTGAGGTATAGCGAGGACTGACCGTGATGTGTATGTTTGTTTGTTTTACCACAGTGAATATGAAGCTACATTATGTTATGTCTACCAGTTGTTGAATAAACGTTACGTTACGTTATGTGATACAAGAACTAAACAAGCTTGTGGTAATCTATTATTGTGTTTGGATGTAATGGCTAAACATTGTTTACATTTCATTATTCAGACATCGGACAGAAAGTTGCTCGTAACTCTTAAAATGATATTTGGGCAAAGAACGAAGTTACCATATTGGTCACATTACATTAATGATATTTGAGCAAGAACGATGCCATCATGTTGGTCGTGTTACCTTACAAGGTTATAAGGGTGAGAGTGATGGGGGCTCGAAAATTGACATTAGTCTTCCATCCTCTGGTGCGCTGTCAGTCTAAGTGAAATGAAAAAAGATATGTGAACAGCGGCGGCAGGAGAAAGGAATTGATGTTACTTACCCCCAACTATTAAATGATCTGGAGAGAGAGAGAGAGAAACCACTGACTGCTATGTATATCCCATGCAGTTGTGTTTACAACAAATTATGATTTGTTATAATAATAGGATTGAAGACCAGCTTATGACTCGATATTCTTAAAAAATGCTATTTGAGCAAAGAATGATGATACCATGTTGGTCACATTGCGATACAAGGTTACACATATGATCAGAAATAATACTAAAGGCTTTGCACAGAACATCCAGTCTGGGAAGGGTGTAGTGATGCTTGATGGTTTGGGCTTGGAAGGGGGGTGGGAGGGGGGTAGGGGTTTGGTGGGGGTGGATGGGGAGAGGGTAAGGCCATCCCACTACCTCGTCCATCTCACTACGCCTCAAACCGCCACGAAGGTTAGACCTTAACGAGACGGATTGCTGTTTCATTCATTCAGGAGTCTTGAACATTCTTTGACATTGTCTTGCTATGATAACGCCGTTGTGTGTTACAGCAGTAATGGCTGTAGGAAGAAGAGGTGATGGAGATTGAGTAAACATGCATACATTTCAATGATCACAGTTAACAAGAACAATTTGTAGGTAGAGATCGCGTCTCTGTGATGATGTGTTGACATATATTGAATTTTGTAACTAACTCGTCATGATTGTAACTTGCTTAGCTAAAAATGAATTGTGGAGTTCAGTCCTGGACTCCTTTATGCGTCTCTGAAAGCCTTTACTGCCCATATGACGGCTTGTGTGATTGGATTGTTTAGCATCACGTTGGTAGTTCTTGACACACTATGTAACCCCGCATATAATGTAGAGAGAGAGAGAAGATGTATAAATAATTAGATAGCTTGTTAATCAATGTGTGTCAAACTCCCAGGACTGCATTTTGGAATTTGTATGTTGCGCTCATGGCTCACCTTTGAGAAAGAACATTGTCACACTCAATGCTATGTGCTGGTGTGAGCTGTGTCAGGAGAGAGTATGGTATGCCGTATTGCCGTCACTCCCAGCAGTGTGGTGGTGGTGTTGGTATGTGGTATGTCCTGCTATGTGGATGGAGGGGGGGAGGAGTAGGCATGACTGACTATGGTAGAGGTTTATGATGACATTCGCAACAGTTAGGCCTCAGCCTTTGAAGAGGTAACCCATGTGGTCATGTGTGGTAGGTATGGCCCACATATCCTTAGCGCTGTGGAAGCAGGGAGGGTACATAAAACTGTCATTCTTTAAGAAAAAAAAAAATAATGACTCTACTTTCACACACACAAACCCACTGTCAGCTGTTACCTCCCTTTCCCCTCCAATCTTAAGACCCTGGACTCTCACGCTCCCCTCAACACTTCCTGCCCATGTAGGGGGAGAACTAATGGACGTCATTGATATCCTCTCAGGTATGAGGGCTCCCCTCTTCCTACACAACATAACCTACATACTTCTCCTCTTCCTCCCTACATGACTGCATACCAACCACTTAGCTTCCAGCCCCTACCCAACATGACACTCTCTCAAGTGACGCCTGGCCGGATGCCACGCATCATAACATCCGGGGAAACCTTTGAGATGATGTACACATGCCCACATACTTATCCTCCCCTCTTACCTACATGACCCACAACATCCCTTACATTTTACCCCTGTGACCCACAACGTCCCCCCTGACGCAACCTGTCCCATTCTACGGACTCCCACACCACTTTTGACTATGACCGAGTTCAATCCTCGAGGTTCTCCTCGGGGTTGGGACGGTTCTAGTCAAATATTACACTACTAATGTCTACATCTGGCTTTAGTGGGCTATAGTTAATTACCCACATTGTTCAGACCTATACCTCACACAGAGCTGACGATAACTAGGTCGCCTAGAGCAATTTTCACAATTAATAACCTCGTGTTAATAACTACATTAAATTGGTCACACCATATAACCATTATTTTCTTGTTGGTAATACCACCAATATTCATTTTGCCAGACTATTTTGTGAAAATCAGTCACGGGAGTCTAGGGCATATGTGACTAGTAAATTGATCAATGATACTGATCTTCACAGAAGATTGTGGCCAGAGAGACAACATTAACTGTATATAGTAAAATTTCATATACTCGTATTTCCAACAAGTGGATATTCTGTATATAAAAAACTGCAAAAAATCCAAAAAAACATAACACTATTTGTATACCAATATTGCCCATCATTTGTGGTATTTTATGCCAACCCACAGGGGTAGGATAGTTTTAGACTGGAATTGTACTATGGTATGTACAACTCTAGCCTAAACTATTTAGCAACTTATCCACTGGGCTGCTCGGCTTCCAAATAAGGTACCCCCTTTCCGTGTGCACAGGAAATAAATTCTCTGGAAAAAAAATTATTTTCTCTTTTGAAAGCGTTAATAACTCTTCCATGAGTATGGATATGTTAACAAAAAGTCGAAATTGTACTTAAACCCGCCAAACACACACCGAAACTACGACGTTGGTACAACGTTCGAACAAGTTTTAACACTTCCTAACCAGTTATAACAACCAATATAGCAAGTTGTAACAACGTTCTAATACGTCATAAACATGTTAAGCCAAGATGTAACAACTTTATTACAAGTTGTAACGAGCGGAAAATAGAGACAGTTGCAGTTTGTGTTTCCAGGGTTACTTTGGCCGCAATGGGGTCCGGAAAATGGCGTGTGACTTCATGATTTGGTGGTCGTCCGTGACATAGACTCCCGGACCAATAGCCAATAGGCCTGCTGCAGTTTCCATTACTACTATCCCCTACACCTGACTTTCCTCCTCAGCTCTCTCTTGCCTATTTATTGCCTGTCCCTACCTCCTCATCACAATCGACTTGAGAATGGTCCAGGACGGACCGAAACGTCGTCGTCCCTTCAATTTCTAGTGTGTGGTCTGGTCAACATACTTCAGCCACGTTATCGTGACTCATCGCCTGCATATAGACTCCCGGAGTCAGTCGCCTGCCAGCTTCAACATGCACGAGTTCCCACAAATATTTTTTTTTCATTTGCGTTCATTTCCATATACATTCGTTTTGTTTTTTCATGCCAATCCTATGTATAATGAACACATACACAATATTATTGCAGTAGAACATCCGCACTGTCCCAAGACTGTGTTATATGTGTCTCAAATGTGTCCACATATATTGCTCATATATCCAATGCTTCATGTTCATTTATGTATATTTTCAACATATTTACATACTATACACTATCAAACATTATATACATTCACCATCAACACACTCAGAACTCTGCAATTGTGAGCTGCTACACCTAGCCACCCTTCCCTCACTCCTCCAACACCTAGCTTACTCCTTACACCTTACTTGCCAACGTTCCTCCTCCCACCATACTGTTATTGTTTTTATTATACTACTAGCTGTACCCGGCCACGCGTTGCTGTTGCTCAGCAACACATTTGCGCTGCTGAGCCACAACTACCTACCCCTGTTCTCCAGTCCTACCCACCATCCCCCCCTCCTTCCAACCATTCCCCACTCCACCATCCCACCATCTCCCACTCCCCTATCCTCTCGTCCTACCTTCCATTTTCCCCTCCTCTGTCCCCTCTTCCTCCCCACTATCCCCCTCGTTCATGTCCCTTTGTCCTCCCCACCATTTTCCATTCCACCGTCCCCTCATCCCTCACTATCCCCAACTCTCCCATCTCCTCGTCCTCCTCACCATTACCCCTCTTCCCTGTCCTCTTGTCCTCCCAACCATATCCCACTCCCTCGTCTGATGCATTCCCAAATGATCTGATGTTCCCATCATAAAATTGGGAACATCAAATGATCTGATGTTTCCATCACTGAAAAATAGGAATAACAGTTAAGAAATTTAAATGAAAAAATGAAAAAAATATAAAAATAAACAATATCCACAAAATGAACGGCCTAGTAAACAAAACAGCTCAAATTTCTCAATCTTTCGTACATTTCGTTTCACTGTTGGAGGTAAATCAAAGATCAATTCTCCAAAATTCATTTTTATTCTAGTCTGACGCGACACGAGCGCGTTTCGTAAAACTTATTACATTTTCAAAGACTTTAGTTCACAAATACACAACTGAATAGAACTTACGCATCTCCGATTTTATATCTACATTTTGAGTGAGGTGGAAGGGGTGATGTGGCATTAACACAAGACAGAACAAGATGTGGTATTAATAGGGTATTAATTTCATCAACACAAGACAGAACAAGAGTAATAATAGGGTATTAATTTCATCAACACAAGACAGAACACGAAACAATGGATATTGAATAGAAGTGTTTGTAGAAAGCCTATTGGTCCATATTTCTTGATGCTTCTATATTGGAGCGGAGTCTTGAGGTGGGTAGAATATAGTTGTGCAATAATTGGCTGTTGATTGCTGGTGTTGACTTCTTGATGTGTAGTGCCTCACAAACGTCAAGCCGCCTGCTATCGCTGTATCTATCGATGATTTCTGTGTTGTTTACTAGGATTTCTCTGGCGATGGTTTGGTTGTGGGAAGAGATTATATGTTCCTTAATGGAGCCCTGTTGCTTATGCATCGTTAAACGCCTAGAAAGAGATGTTGTTGTCTTGCCTATATACTGGGTTTTTTAGAGCTTACAGCCCCCAAGAGGGCATTTGAAGGCATAGACGACGTTAGTCTCTTTTAAAGCGTTCTGTTTTGTGTCTGGAGAGTTTCTCATGAGTAGGCTGGCCGTTTTTCTGGTTTTATAGTAAATCGTCAGTTGTATCCTCTGATTTTTGTCTGTAGGGATAACGTTTCTATTAACAATATCTTTCAGGACCCTTTCCTCCGTTTTATGAGCTGTGGAAAAGAAGTTCCTGTAAAATAGTCTAATAGGGAGTATAGGTGTTGTGTTAGTTGTCTCTTCAGAGGTTGCATGGCTTTTCACTTTCCTTCTTATGATGTCTTCGACGAAACCATTGGAGAAGCCGTTATTGACTAGGACCTGCCTTACCCTACAGAGTTCTTCGTCGACTTGCTTCCATTCTGAGCTGTGGCTGAGAGCACGGTCGACATATGCGTTAACAACACTCCTCTTGTACCTGTCTGGGCAGTCGCTGTTGGCATTTAGGCACATTCCTATGTTTGTTTCCTTAGTGTAGACTGCAGTGTGGAAACCTCCGCCCTTTTCCATGACTGTTACATCTAGAAAGGGCAGCTTCCCATCCTTTTCCATCTCGTAAGTGAAACGCAGCACGGAACTCTGCTCAAATGCCTCCTTCAGCTCCTGCAGATGTCTGACATCAGGTACCTGTGTAAAAATGTCGTCAACATACCTGCAGTATATGGCCGGTTTCAAGTTCATGTCGACTAAGACTTTTTGCTCGATGGTACCCATGTAGAAGTTTGCAAACAGGACACCTAGGGGAGAACCCATGGCGACCCCATCTACTTGCTTATACATGTGCCCATCCGGGCTCAAGAAGGGTGCCTCTTAAGTACAAGCTTGGAGTAGTTTCCTCAGAATATTTTCTGGTATGTCAAGAGGAGTACAGGCTGGATCACGATACACTCTGTCGGCTATCATTCCGATTGTCTCGTCCACAGGTACGTTGGTAAACAGCGATTCTACGTCCAACGAGGCTCTTATCCCTGTGGCCCGTGTGCCCCGCAGTAAGTCAACAAATTCCTTTGGAGACTTCAGGCTGAAGGCGCAAGGAACATAAGGAGTCAGCAGGCCGTTGAGTCGCTTCGCCAGTCTGTACGTGGGTGTGGGTATCTGGCTAATGATTGGCCGAAGTGGGTTTCCAGGCTTGTGCGTCTTGACATTTCCATACGCATATCCAGGTTTATATTCCCCAATGATCTTTGGCAGGTGGAGTCCGGATTTCTTGGCGTTCACAGTTTCGATCAGTTTGTTGACCTTTGCTTTTAATTCGGCTGTAGTGTCCTTCGTTACCCTTTGGAACTTAGCAAGCAAGTAGATGGGGTCGCCATGGGTTCTCCCCTAGGTGTCCTGTTTGCAAACTTCTACATGGGTACCATCGAGCAAAAAGTCTTAGTCGACATGAACTTGAAACCGGCCATATACTGCAGGTATGTTGACGACATTTTTACACAGGTACCTGATGTCAGACATCTGCAGGAGCTGAAGGAGGCATTTGAGCAGAGTTCCGTGCTGCGTTTCACTTACGAGATGGAAAAGGATGGGAAGCTGCCCTTTCTAGATGTAACAGTCATGGAAAAGGGCGGAGGTTTCCACACTGCAGTCTACACTAAGGAAACAAACATAGGAATGTGCCTAAATGCCAACAGCGACTGCCCAGACAGGTACAAGAGGAGTGTTGTTAACGCATATGTCGACCGTACTCTCAGCCACAGCTCAGAATGGAAGCAAGTCGACGAAGAACTCTGTTGGGTAAGGCAGGTCCTAGTCAATAACGGCTTCTCCAATGGTTTCGTCGAAGACATCATAAGAAGGAAAGTGAAAAGCCATGCAACCTCTGAAGAGACAACTAACACAACAACTATACCCCCTATTAGACTATTTTACAGGAACTTCTTGACCACAGCTCATAAAACGGAGGAAAGGGTCCTCAAAGATATTGTTAATAGAAACGTTATCCCTACAGACAAAAATTTGAGGATACAACTGACGATTTACTATAAAACCAGAAAAACGGCCAGCCTACTCATGAGAAACTCTCCAGAAACAAAACAGAACGCTTTAAAAGAGACTAACGTCGTCTATGCCTTCAAATGCCCTCTTGGGGACTGTAAGCTCCAAAAAACCCAGTATATAGGCAAGACAACAACATCTCTTTCTAGGCGTTTAACGATGCATAAGCAACAGGGCTCCATTAAGGAACATATAATCTCGTCCCACAACCAAACCATCGCCAGAGAAATCCTAGTAAACAACACAGAAATCATCGATGGATACAGCGATAGCAGGCGGCTTGACGTTTGCGAGGCACTACACATCAAGAAGTCAACACCAGCAATCAACAGCCAATTATTGCACAACTATATTCTACCCACCTCATGACTCCGCTCCAATATAGAAGCATCAAGAAATATGGACCAATAGGCTTTCTACAAACACTTCTATTCAATATCCATTGTTTCGTGTTCTGTCTTGTGTTGATGAAATTAATACCCTATTAATACTCTTGTTCTGTCTTGTGTTGATGAAATTAATACCCTATTAATACCACATCTTGTTCTGTCTTGTGTTAATGCCACATCACCCCTTCCACCTCATTCAAAATGTAGATATAAAATCGGAGATGCGTAAGTTCTATTCAGTTGTGTATTTGTGAACTAAAGTCTTTGAAAATGTAATAAGTTTTACGAAACGCGCTCGTGTCGCGTCAGACTAGAAATAAAAATGAATTTTGGAGAATTGATCTTTGATTTACCTCCAACAGTGAAACGAAATGTACGAAAGATTGAGAAAATTCGTGTTAGAATTATTAATCTTACTTTTTCGGTCATATTTAATAATATATGTCTACAGGAAAGACTGCTACCAAAATATACTAATATACATATATATATATATATATATATATATATATATATATATATATATATATATATATATATATATATATATATATATATATATATATATATATATATATATATATATTGGTGTATACTGGCAGCAGGTTTTCTTTCAAACATGTTTCATTGAATATGACCGCATATTCTGTATTTATTATTTTCTGGTTTAGGGCTTCTATCCCTCTAACTATTTTCTTAGCATCAGGGCTTAATTGAAATAGGAGTTCTCCAAAACTCATTTTCGTACTTTTAAGGTGAAGAAAAGAAGTGATTTACTATAGAGTGTATTACACTTATTTATATAATTTGCACAACGTTTCGAACCTCCATGGTTCATTCTCAAGTGAACAGATCTTACAATACTAGTTGATTTTATACCCGCACTGGGTCAGGTGATAATACAATAAAGGTGAAAACATGGGGGGATACATAAGGGATAAATGTGAGGTGAAACATAGAGGCTGCAGAAGGCTTATTGGCCCATACGAGGCAGCTCCTGTCTAAACACAAAGATTAATCCAGTGTAATTGGCCTATTATGTTGGACATTGTCTTCTGTGTTGGCATCGATATGTTCTTGTCTTGTCCTTACTCTCATGGTGGGTAGAGTAAATAGTTCCGTGATTTGGGTGTTCATGGTAGGTCGCTCTATTCTTATGTGAATTGCCTCAAGAATTTGTAATCTTCTTGCATCTTGGGTTTTGTCTATTATGCAGGTATTCTTGTTCAACATTTCTCTTGTTAGAGTAATGTCATGGGCTTGTCTCATGTGATTCCTAGGGGCACCAGATTGAAGATGGCATGTCAAACGCCTCGTCAGCTTGGTCGACGTCATATCTATGTACTTACATTGAAGGTTACATCCTTCGTGGGGGCAAGTGTACATGTATACAACGCTTGACTGCTGTATAGGGTTCTCCGTCGGCTTCGGGCTGTTTTTGATAAGGAGTTCGGAAGTCTTCTTGGTTTTGTAGAATATTATCAGGTTTATGTTTTGGTTAGGAGTAGTGCTTTTTACTCCTTTACGGATTATTTCTTTCATTATTATTTCCTCTTTTATATGTTCACTGTGCATGGTTGATTTGTAATATAATTTTATTGGGGGTGTTGTGGTTTCTGTTCTAGGTTCTGAATTATACCAACGGTCCAAGTGTCTTCTTATAGCAACGTTTATTTTCGCGTTGCTATATCCGTTGTTCACCAATACCTGAGTTACTCTTTCAAACTCTCTACTCACGTTGCTCCATTCAGAGCAGTGGGTAAGCGCTCGACGAATATAAGCATTGAGAACACTGGCTTTGTATCTTTGGGGGCACTCACTTCTACCGTTCAGGCATAATCCTATGTTGGTGGGCTTGGTATATACGTTGGTGCTTAAAGAGGTTCCTGTTTTTGTTATTAGTACATCCAGGAATGGCAGACTGTTATTTTCACTATTTTCATGTGTAAATCGGAGTACTGACTCTCTCTCTAGGTGTCTTTTTAGTTCAATTAGTTCATCTGAGTCCTTTACTATTACGAATATGTTATCTACATAACGGCAGTATACAGTTGGTTTTTGTCTGCTACTGAAGACCCTGTCTTCGATGGTTCCCATATAAAAATTAGCAAATAAAACTCCTAAGGGGGAGCCCATTGCTACTCCGTCTATTTGTAAATACATGTCTCCTTGTGGACTGATGAAAGGGGCTTCCTTTGCCCTAATGCTAAGAAAATAGTTAGAGGGATAGAAGCCCTAAACCAGAAAATAATATATATATATATATATATATATATATATATATATATATATATATATATATATATATATATATATATATATATATATATATATATATATAGTTATATTTATATATAGTTATATTTATATATAGTTATACTTATATAACTAATATATATATTCCAGTTATATTCATCAATAAACTACTGGAAACATTGAAATGGAATCATAACGGTTTTAGCATAGCCTGTGTTGCACTTACGTGCAACAGATGGCGCTTTTTTCAAACAAACATGTTTTTACCTGTCACAGGTGTGGGATCTATATAGTAGGTATATAAAAGCATATGCGTATTCGAATGGAATGTTGTGTCAAAATTTCAAAGCAATCGGAGAAGAACTCTCGGTAATCACAGCCTGTGTTGCTCTAAGTCCAACAGATGGCGCTGTTTAAAAAAAAAAACGTGTTTTTACCTGACACAGGTGTGGCATCTATATATTAAGTATATAAAAACACGTTCCTATTCGTATGCAACGTTGTGTCAAAATCTCAAAGCAATCGGTAATGGGGTTTCGAAGATTTCCCTCACATAAAAAACACAGTTTTTCAAAAAACATATTTTTTCTTGTCAGAAACGTGATATCTATAAAATATGTGTATAAAACCCCACTTGGATGCGAATGGTACGTTGTGTGAAAATGTCAAAGCAATCGGTGAAGAACTTTCGGAGATTAGCGATTTGGAACAAACGAACATTTTCATATTTTATATAGATTTACACACGTTTTGTATACGTATCTACATATTTTATTCACTATAACTCTGCAAGTAAGCTAGTATTGTGTCCAAACAGCATAGTGGTCACCATACACTGCATGAGAAATCACCCAGCAGACGATGTTACGGGTATGTTGCCACCTCCCTCACCTTAAAGGCTCCTCCCACCAAACTCCTGTTGCTGTTATTACACTATATACACACATTGTATTTACCAATGTATTTATGTGTTCACCATAGCAAACCATTAGGCTAGTATAATGTGCATAACAAGAGTGAGAGCAAATTTAATTAATCAAATTATACAAATCACAAGGTAAGAGATAAAAATCTCACACCAGTTCAGTGTTGCAAGGCGTGAGAAGTTTACATCATACAATAACCAGCATCTCAAGTAAATGCAATATTGTTCACTGCCCAACTCCAAGTCAAGAATAAAGGGACCAAGATCACCATTCATGGCCTATTCGACTAGGGACCCAGAAAACTTTCATTACTCAGAAAGCGGCAGAGACACTTAAATGAAAACCAATCACACAGGTGAAATTAAACTTGTCAGGACTCGTGATAAGTAGAGGACGCCGAGAATATACAGTAGTACAACCGCTCATACGCCTAGGTGGTTATGTCAGGTGTTATGATCCCAGTTAGCTGAAAAACGAGTCTCCCCCCTGAGAGTTATTCTGCCAGGCCTGACCTAACTATTTATTTGACCTAAGGTTAAAGAAATATTGACCTGAAAATACATATAGTAAACACTTGATTAAATTTGACGACTAGATTAAAAGTATGGGCAGTGAATAACAATATAAATAAATGAATTGACATGAGATATGGAGAATTTGCGTGAGGTGTGAGGCTCGCTTCAGAGGGGTTTGACCTTACTTGAGCTGCAGTAATCGTGACGGGAGGTTGTTCTCCGTTTGAGCCCCTGTTGAAGAAGAACCCCTGAGTGATATACATTCAAGAAGATGAAAGTGGACAGACGTCTCGCTTATGGAATAAGTCTGTGGACGTGTCCGCTCAAGTCATGGACTGCAGGGAGAGTGTGGAGCAGTCTTTAAAGCTGGTTTGTACTCACCTAATTGTGCTTGCGGGGGTTAAGCTTTGGCTCTTTGGTCCCGCCTCGGTGGGAGGCGGTTTTGTGGGCAGCTTAGAGTGCCCTGGTGGTGACCGCTCAGTCAGTGAATGCCACGAGCGGACCAAATTCTGTGGTAAGCCATTTTAAATCAGTTGATAGTTATTGCCTGTGGTGGTCGTGTGCCCAGCGATAGTAGCGAGTGTCTATTGATATATTAGGCATATTTTATTAAGGCAGAAAGCCTAAATAAGAGAATAGAGATGAGGGAACCAGCTAAGGAGAGGAGCAGCATATACTCTCCCGCCGAAAGCTTGGAGGTAACTGACTGGGCCCGGTGGCAGGTTGCCAGATCCAAATTGCTAAAAGTAGCGAGCTGACGGTCAAAAAGTAGCGAATTTGCAAGTAGAGTAGTCCAATTTTTCAAATCGAATCAAATCAAATGTTTATTCAGGTAAAAGTACATACATACAAGATGAGTTACAAACATAATGTTAGATTTCTAGATAGCGACAGTATATACAGACAGACGACATTCAAATTTAGTAAGTTTATCTTCCTTCTTTGATAGAACAGACTTGATGCTCATCTGCTGATGACTTACCTCCGATATATTTTGTCTGTGTTTTAATGTTTCACTGTGTTTCTTTAAACTACTTCTATGAGCTCTTATCTCAGTTCTACAAACTTTACAATATGCCATATTTCCATCTTCTTTCACTTCAGCCAACCACTTTTCAAACACGGGATCCTAAGGCCAGAACATCTGAAACGCTTTCTGGTATATAGACCACTTCCCCATTTTACACTTCTTTATCTTAACACTTAAGCAAATTCTAAAAGTAACAGCGGTAACTTCTTTTCTATATGCGGTAACTTGTGCCGAACTATCCTTCTGGAGGTCAGAGCCACACTAACAATGAAAGCACAGATGAAGCTGCCAGGTTCACTGTCTGCTAATCCGCTCTAACGACAGTCATTTGATTCTTGGAAACACCTAAAGAGAAACCTAATACGTTCAGTAGGCAACAGTGGGAGGTCACTTAACATAGACAGTACCCGGGATGAAGTATTAATGGCAATTAAGGTTGGGAAATCTATAGCCTCTGGGGAGGATTATCTTGTCTTGCGGTTACTTTTTCTTTGGGAAGTTCCTAGGATCAACGTCCCCTGGGGGTCGGTCTCTGACCTGACCTCCTGCGGTAAGTGGTCTATTCAATCAAGCTGTTGGACACGGCTGTGATCTGTACACATGACATTATAAAAAGCATAAAAATCATCATTGAGTTTCTTAACATTAATAGCCCAACTTGTTTTTAAAGTAGCCCAAAAAGTCGCAAGTAGCGAAATTAAAAATTTGGGAGCGCGGGCTCTGAAAAGTAGCCCAATTCGCTACTTGTAGCCCAGTCTGGCATCCCTGCCCGGTGGCTGGCAGTCTCAGGCGGGCTGCCACAGGCGGGTGGAGAATGGACTCACCCGGGCATGGGGGAGTCACCTTATGGCAGGTGTGAATCAGAGGGATGTTGAGTGGAGATATTTATTGTTCAGTTTATTTTAGTTATATGTTTGTAGAGGAAGATCTTTATGGCGTGTAAATGGGTTGCAGGTTTGTCTGGGGAAGGAGTTCCTGAGAGAACTTCGAGGTTAGAGGAGGAGTCTGTGGGTGGAACTCCAAGGCTATTGAAGAAATACTGAGCTCTGTGGAAGAGCAGTCCCATAGTGAGGAATTGGCCCTCAAGCTGTGAGAGGAGAAGCAGTGGAGTGGAGTGAAGTTTCACGGGCTTCTGTGGTACCAGTGGTGAATCATCATTGCTGTTCAGGGAAAACTTCATGGTGCAGCAGCCTGGAAGAGCTGTAGAGGACCATGGTAGATAATTGTGGAGGAAACTGGAGACATTCTTGGTAGTGGACCAAGGATGTAGAGAGGAGGTTCTTAATGTCCACTGATAGAGGGTTGATAGTGTTTGAGTGTCATTAGTGTTACGAACCCTTCATAACTGTTGGATTTCTGGGACTCATGTGGGACATTTGGGGCTTGACTCTATTTATTTAAATATTTAAAGTAATGAAATCAATTACGAAGGACCACCCGCTTTTATAGTAAAGAGGGAAACTAATAAAAAGTGATCATTAAAAATTCCTGGAAGAACCAGTGTCTATGGCTAAATATTAGGAAGTATAATCACATAAATAATTAATGGGCTGTATAGATAATTAACTTGAATCAAAGCCTCAAACACCTACATTGGGAGGTTATTGCTAGAACTTCATATACGTCTAGGAACTAGTGTGGTTCGTGCACCAGTTCATTGTGTAATAACTTAATCTTATGACCAATTAAAGAAATCTATAGAAATTTTATCATTAACATCAGAAATTAATCATTCTAATATACACGTATTATCTCCAGTGTACACAGTATCCAATAAAATGATAGGATAAAATAATGAGAATTTGAATAATTAAATGAATATGAAGAGTCTTAGCTTTAAGACGATTTCAATGACATCAGTTACGAATCATCCTCGAGATCTCCGGAATTCCTCGTAGAACACTGGGAGATGAATAACACGGGTAAGGTAACAGCTCGTGGATTCTTCACACGCGAGCTGTAATTTAAGGGATATTACGTAGCATTGCACTAGGCTACTAAAATGTCTATGTTCATGAAAGTAGAAAATAAATTAGTTAGAATACTAACATGGGTTTTGTTGAGGTTGCTCAATGTAACGACAAGCTGCCCCGACATATACAATCTCTAATGATGCATCAAAAGGGAATTATATATACATAGCTAAGGGGTACAGATTAACTTGAGGCTTGCCGAAACCGTGTCCCAAGCTCCACTCTCACAATGGCGAACACGTGGTTGATAGCTTGGCTTGAATGTCGACGCGTTTTAGTTGGCCGGTCACGACAGATCACGTAGAACAATATTAACTAGTTCTATGATGAATATCAGGTTAATTCTCGCTGACAACTTCACCGTAACGTGTCCCAGACTCTGACACCAAGACTTGTTGCTCAATTTCGCAACATGTGACTTCACGCCGCACTCAGGCGTCTTGTCCTCCTCAAACCACAAATCACAATGGCGTCTCCCTCCCCGCTCGCGTCCCGCATTCGCCACAGAAATTATTTATCACGAATAATATTATTTCGCGCAGTTGTGGCTAAAATGCTTTAATAAAGACTGGGTTGTAATTCTAGGGAGTAAAATATTATTACTTTCTCCTCTTATGGTAGTAAACAAGAAATGGAGAAGATTTTAGTTTTCTCCATGGCATTCACGCGTGACGGTAAATTTATTACTTGATAACAATTGTAACTAATAACTCTCGATTTGGAATTATTTGGGAGTTATGTTATCCGTAAATAATTATCACACGGAATACTGATGATTTTAGAGAACCACATTCAATTCTCTAACACACTGGATATAAATGTGTTTAACTAGGTAGAATCTGACGCAATACTGGTGCTTGGTTTCGTAAGAATTCCAGTATTCTTATACAGATATAATAATTAGTTCATGTGAACACTACTGTTAGTAAAATTTAGTAACTACAGTAATTTAGTATATTTTAATACTAGTTTATAATAATACAATAGTATTGTATTAGTGTTGGAAATTTCCAACATAACTCCGGGCGGAGATTTATCGGGTCGCAGTGTAATGTTGAGTACTGACATACCCATCCCGAAGTTAGTATTAATATTAATATGTTAGTATGTTAGTACACACATAACGTATGTCCTGTAATTGTCAAGGGCATACAAGAAACTTAAGTCTTGCAAATAAATTCATGTTGAATGGAACATGTTATTGTGAATCATCTAAAGTTAATGACTAATAAAGCCTACAATAAACTCTGGGACTGGTGTCGCTATGACATGTAATGTTTATGTTACTAAGTCTTAAAGTCTAGTAAACTCTCAGATACTCTAGATGAAATAATGTTATTAATAGCCTATACAACAAATTAAGAATTAAATCATACAATTTAAATAACTGAGAATCTACTGTAATGTGAATGTTCTGGGTCATTGTGACTTGTAACTGTTTTGTTACTTGACATCACAACACAATATCATCATGATTACTTAAATTGGATGGGAAGTTATTTGCCCTTAGTTAGAGCTATAATAGGCTTGTAGTTTCCGTTTGCATTGTTGAACAACTGCTCTAGTGGAAACATGTATTAAATATTGAAACATTAAATGATTAAGTTATCGGTAATCAGGAACTCCCTAAAGCTTACAATAAACTCAACAACTAGGGTCGCAATGACATGTAATGGTGTATTACGTAGTATCTGAATCGTAGGCAAACTCAGAAAAAGTTCCTAAGAACTGATAACATTATTGTATAAGTTGTATTCTACATTATTATACAGTAAAGTATTATTGGGTCATTTAAGATCAAGGAGACTATGACACTACAGTAAGGTTACTGTCTAGGGTCGCTGTGACTTGTAACTATTGAGTTACTAGACAATAACATCACGCAGCATCACGATCACCCCAAAATCAAATGAGGAAATTGAATTTAATGTGCACTGCCGTGCAGTAGTCATTCTGACTGATGGTACAACTAATTTGCTAACTAGCTAAGATAGTGGAAAATTAGAGAACTGAAAAGGTTTATTCATTAAATCAAGGGAAATTCTGAGTCGACAGTGAGATTAGTAGCCTAGTCATTCTGACTTATGAGCTAATTAAATTGCAGCTCATAGGCTTGACACTGTAAACTGGTTAATACGAAATCACCTTTACATGAAATTGAGTATATTAAATCAGTCTCTATAAGTATAGTCAACTGCAGTTAATGGTGAGTACAGATTAGGCTAGTACTCAGTTGACACTAACTAAAGTCCCTAAACCTACCTAAATAAATTGTTTACATTTCTAACCTACCTAAGTAAGGGACTAAGCTAATTGTGAGCAAAAATGTACCCGAATTAACATTGGGAGCTGTATTGAGCTCATTAACAGGTTGAGCTATATTGAG
The DNA here is from genome assembly GCF_040958095.1 of Procambarus clarkii. Lineage (NCBI taxonomy): Eukaryota > Metazoa > Arthropoda > Malacostraca > Decapoda > Cambaridae > Procambarus > Procambarus clarkii. The sequence continues at coordinate 12,136,012 of NC_091166.1, forward strand.
CTCATTAACAGTTAACAGAGAGAGCTATATTGAGCTCGTTAACAGTTAACAGGACGAGCTATATTGAACTCGTGAACATAACATGGTGAGCTATATTGAGCTCGTTAACAGGGTTAACAGGGTGAGCTATATTGAGCTCGTTAACATGGGGAGCTATATTGAGCTCATTAAGCATGTTAACAGGGTGAGTTATATTGAACTCGTTAACAGAGTTAACAGGGTGAGCTATATTGAGCTCGTTAACATGGGGAGCTATATTGAGCTCATTAAGCATGTCAACAGGGCGAGTTGTATTGAACTCGTTAACAGTGTTAACAGGGAGAGTTATATTGAACTCGAATTAACGAGGTGGAGTATTGTATCGTTCAATTATCATGGCGAGCAGTGCTCGTGGCATGGGGAACATTAAAGCGTTCAATTGTCATGGCGAGCAATATTGAGCTCGTATTCGCATGGGGGACAATAAGCTTTCAATTGTTACGTTAATTCTAAGGTGAGCTATATTGAGCTCATGAAGCATGTTAATTAACAATGCTGATGTTTAACGATAATGCATTAAACAAAGGGAAACCTAAGATTGCTGGAAATTAAATTACTGCTACGATTAATCCTATTCGAGATAATTTGTAACATTTTCCCAACCTAAACGTTTCATGGGTTATTAGTTCTCTGTAGATTCACTTACGTATTGGTAAGTTTGCAAGTTGGTTCGTGCTGTGCTTCTACAATAATTAAGCAGAAACGAAAGAAAAACAACTCAAACAAAATTTATGCAAGTATTTATCACTAACTCTTAGTGAAGAAAACATTGTATTAAGAAGGTTTTCTTGTCAAACCTCAAGCGCAAGTATTGTGGACCAGTGGTCCTAGTGAATTTATAATTACAGAAGTTGCTTGATGACTTCATAGTATTACTAAATTCAGGAAATGCTAGAAGCATTGAGTGCTAGATTCTCTAGCCTAATATTATTAATTACCTAGGGAGTGCTAGATTCTCTAGCCTAACATTATAATTTACCTAGGAAGACTGAGTGTGGTCAATTACTACTTGTCGAGAATAATTCTAGTTCTGCAGTGGATTCAATGGCTTGGTCGCTGTGACTTGTACTTGTTTGAGTACGGACCACTGGTTTTCCACTGAGAGCTATGAAATATCTCGGCGAGTACCAATTGCACTTCACTCAATCTGGGTTTATTACTCAGCTGTGTTACTCCTTTTAGCTTGCTGCTGGAGAATTGATTTACTGCTGACTAATTTGTTATTGTTGGCAGGCTTAGGCTTGTTCACATTCAGAACTTTACCAGTAAGTAAGTAGCCACCTGCAGATTGGAGCATATTCATGCCCAATCGTTTAACATGTCCAGTTATGAACTGGTAATAGTAGTCTGCTCCTACTAGTACATCTACATTGTTAAGGCGGTCAGACGTTAACTTGTTGTCAGCCAAATTAATTTCACGTTCCTGCAGGAAGTGGGCTGTGTACCCCAGACCCTCAATATTTAAGTCAAAAGGTATTTGATCTACAACAATGGCTTGGACAGCCATGGCATGACTACCTAGTCGTACAAGCGGTTGAACTACTGAGTATTCATGGGTTCCTCGATTTATCATGAACCCTGACAAGTTTAATTTTACCTGTCTGATTGGTTGCAAATTGAGTGCCTCTGCAGCTTTCTGAGTTATGAAAGTTCTCTGGGAATCGTGATCAAATAGTCCACGTGTGGTGATCTTGGCTCCTCTGTTCTTTACTTGAAGTTGGGCAGTAGGGAAAGCAGCATCCACTTGAGATGCTTGTGAAATTACGCTGTACACATCTCGCACCTTGCAGCACTGTACTGATGTCGATTCTCTACCTCCTATTCTAGGATTGACATAATTTGTCCTAACTAATTTGCACAGTGCAGCATGATGCTTGCCCCTTCTACACCTATTGCAGGTGTTCAGTGGGGTGTCACAGCTATTAACATTATGTGATTTGAGACACCTAGTACATTTGTGTAACTGTTTGAGTCGTCTGACTCTTGTGTCTCTATTAGGGTAATTGGTACATTTGTACAGAGAATGTTTTTGATTGCAAAACAAGCACATTCCCCATCCTACAGCTCGTTTAGGGGTTACCGGTTTAGGTAAAACAGTACATGTAGGTTGTGATGGTTTTGCTGCTTGCATTTGCTTGTTATTTATTCTTTTGTGAGTACTTGATTTACTTTGGGGAGCCATTACTGGGCTCTTGGGAGTGTTCTTTGGACTATTAGGTCTCTTAAGAGCACCTGTGGAGTTATTGGGAGTGCTCTTTGGACTATTAGGTCTCTTAGGAGCACCTGTGGGGCTCTTGGGCCTTACTGATGAATCAGTGTTTGACTCATTGTTATTACATTGATTATTAGTACCTTTATTACCTAGTGACAGTGTCACTTTAGGAGTTCCAGGTAAGGAAACTGATGTGGGTACAGTTTTGGTGCATTCAGAAGAGGCATTAAGTGCCTGGTTTGCTGTATGATTACTTATATTGCGCAAACCTGTAAATATATCCTGAATTGACAGGGTATTACCATTTTGGTATACATATAACTTTTTAAGTGTGTCAGCCAGATAATTTTCTTTGGATGATAATTTTAGTCATCCACTCAGCAGTTGGGTGATCCACCTCTTTACTGAAGGAATTTAACAGTGACTCAAGGTGAAAACTAAAGGCTTGTAAAGAGTCAACTGATTGTTCTGTTGGAGACAAATATAGTATTTGATGTACAAGGTTTATAACAGTCTTCCCATTGCTAGCACTTACTCTAGAAGGCTGGTGTGAGTAGTTGTGACCATTACTTGTGTTGCTTAAGGCTTCTTGCTTAGCCTCAGCTTTAATTACAGCTTCGGCTGCTGCTGCAGCATTAGCTTTATCATTTTCTGGTTCAGATTCACTGATTATTGCAGCTTCACTAAGAGTTTCATCTGCAGCTTCACTTGTTGTTCTGGGTTCCTGTGAGGAGCTAGTTAATTCAGTAGCCTCACGCATTGAATTTATAGAATCCAGGGAACATTGAGAAGAGCTGTCTGAAAATTGATCACTCTCTGTAAATAAATCATTACGTGAAGTTGTATTAGATGAGATGTTAGAAAATGAAGGTTGAACTTCAGTTGTTGATCCTGTATAGTGATCAGTATTGATTAGAGGATTCTCCTCATCTTGAGGTAGCTCATGTATTTCATCTGAGCTGGGTGTTTGCTCGGTTGTAGGTCTTCTACAAAAATGTTCTATCCACTCCGGATCATTTTGTTTCGCAAGCACTCTTTTATATCGGTCTAACTTGTCTTGAATGATACATTCATATTCATCAAGATCCGATTCTGTCAGATGTAATTTGTCTGAGTCAGTATTACTGACATGGAGTAAGTTCCTATAAGACTCGATTGTATCCTTCACCTGGACATATTTTTGGCTAGTCGCCTCTGTGGAAAGGTTGAACTCAAAGAAGTCAATTGGGTTGTTTTCTAAACAGTTGTCACATTCGTCAAATCGTCTTGACAGGTGATTTTGAAGACATCTCAGGATAACACCGATTCTCCTTAATATTGTAGGAGTAGCCATTCTGGCTGTAACTTTGAGCCTTATAGGCTTATATAGCTACTTGTAAAGCTATGGTACTTGCTCCTTTATGTAGAGCAGGTATAATTATTGACAGCCTGATATTTTCTTGAGGCTGATTGTACTTTACCTCATTTTAGAGGTTAGCTACCTACCTAATAATAAGCAACTAAGATTTGAGTGGTACCTTGGTTTCACTACAGGTGTTCCTTAGCTTAGCTCTTCAAAATCAGCCTTGGATGGGTAGTGAACTTACAGTAACACTCAAAGGTGTACATAGAAATATACAATAAAATATAATTACACAATAAATGGTTAATCCCACCCTTGATAGGGTCAGCACAAGAATGTATAATATGTGCCACTAACTAGCTCAAGCATAGTCGTGAGAATTTCTACTTAAGAAACTACAAATTTATTTAGTCTGTGTTTGTGCCAAATTCAGCACAATCACAACCTAAATTGCTACCTAATAAAGGTTGGCAAAGATTATATTGTGGTGCAGTAATGTGCAAATAATTGTGCTGTATTTTTGTTTTTTGGGGGGTTTTATAGTTTATAATATATACACTGGTAGAAATTATGTGTATAAGAAATTAAATGAACACAAGAGAATTAATTGTGTTTGGCAAGTATTCTACTGCCGTAAATAATATTTAACTCCTGAATGTACTCCTAATTGTGGAAACAATGTTATCAGGGTTAGTAATGATTAATTAGTATGGGATCAACAATTTGTATTAATGTACTGGATCCTAAAATGTTAATGATCCACTGACTTGAATGAACCAGTAATTATGGAATGAATTCAGGCTATAATGAACAGTCTGCTGACAGCCGTATATTGAAATATTTGTATAGCCCAAATGGTTAACACATAATTGTTACGACCCTCTCGGGACGCAACGGGGTTCTCACTCTGATGTTGTTAGAGGAAGATATATGTATCCGTTCCCAAGCCAGTAGTGGCTATCAAGGGATGAGATCCGTGACGCAAGTAACTTAAAAGGGAGTAGGGAAAGAAAGTTAAGAACTTAATATTATACTTAACACCATCACCGATTAAATATATAAAATCAAAGAGTGCACAGGGGGAGGGGTATTAACACTATACAAGGGGATTATGCACAATATAGTCTTCTGCAGAAGACTCTGGATCAAGAAGCTAGGTGCTGAGTCTGCGGTGCTTTCTTCGTGGCCTCAAGACGTGTCCTCTGAGAATGCCGAGCCTACCCTGGCCACAGGTCAGCCAAAACACAGGTCCACTGGGGGCACCGTCGTGGAGGCCGTCAACCACACGTCCAGCTGGTCTGCTGGCAGGTACTGAGCCACCAAGGCTGGTACGGCCACTCCACGAACGATATAAGGGGTACGCCCTAGACAGGAGTCTCGTGTGATATCACAAATCACCCTCCTGTCCTCAATACCCCAGTGGATTATCGTCTCCAACAGTCGGTCCCGGGTAAATCCTTTCACTGCCACTCCACTGGCAGGCTAACACACCACAGTGTTCTTCCGGGGGGACGACGTCACAACAGCTGCAGCAAACTTCACAGTATGGAGACTGGCTGCCTCGGGTAGACTGACTCCACCTTCAAAACAGTGGTCCCAGGTCGGCTCTGTAAGCAGACACGTCATCAATAACCGGGACACTAATACATCTCACTTACGGGCTCGGGCGCAAACACCTGACGTATCCAGTACATAGATGGCGCTGTCGTCGGAGCACCACCTCACCAGAGGTCAGGAGCAGCTGTGTTGTGAGCTGCACAGGACTGGAAACTGGCCCTTGTGGCCGATATTCGCCGTCCTCATCCGGTGTCGTCGTTCGTTTGGCGGGGATTTCGGGTGCTGACCCACAGATGGCGTAGTTGTTACTGCTCCTTGCTCGGACGCTGGATCCGGGTTCGTAACACCTCCCCACCAAAAAGAATTTGGTTTGGGGTTCTATAAAAAGAAACACAAACCAAATTAGTACGACGACACAACTCCAAATGGACACACATGCATTATAATCTGGAATGGTGAGGCTGTCTCGTCCACAGAACTGTCCTACTGGGCAATTCCGGCACAACGGGAACTTGAAGATTGAAGGCGATGTCCTGCCTGGCGTAACCTTCCACGTCTCCACTGCGATGTCAAGCAGGGGCATCATCTCACATCTCTCGAGTAAGGATCCGTGTAGACTCGATCTGGGGTGACTCGACACTTCCCTGTGTAGTGGCACCGATGATGGCTGATCACAGACGGCATTTCTGGTACCGGTCCGATGGTCCTTTAGGGAGACAGGAACCTGGAATACAGGGGTCTGATAATTCAGAGTGATCGCGACAGTGGGTAAGTCAATACTTACAGCATACCCTACTAGGTCCACCCCGAGTCCCAACAGGGCTGCTTGTACGTCGCAGATGGCATTCACTCTGCCACCGTCAGGTCGACCAACGTTCCGCATAACGCTGCATTGAGGCTCAGCTATCACGCGGGGGGTGTCAACCTGTCGGAAACAGTCACTCATATTATCACATGTCGTACCTCCTGTATCAATTATCACCTTCCAGGTCCCTCCTTCAACTGCAACACCTGCAGTACAAATCTCCAATCCCTGGGACCTCTTCACGATGTTCATGGGAGCCATCATTCGTCGGGTCGTCCACTGATCCTTACTGAGAACACATAGAATACATAGGAGAATAAAACAAAATATCGCTAAGAAACATGGGGCCAATTGAGGGATAAGCTTCCTGAGCCAGTTATGTCCATAGCCGGCAACATCCACACGCCCGGCTTGGACCGAAGAGGGCACTAGACCTTTTGAACACACCGCACCTACCTCTGACGTCTGGGGAATCTCTGGCTGGTTCACTACGTGCTGTAACTTGCCATACCGCAAGCACATATCCGCCTTCGCTCCAGACTCGTTGGTATCCGTGGGTGCCTGCACACAAGGCCTCTCTTCTAGCTCAGGTACTTCTGCCTTCTTAACCTCATGTTCCTTGTCGAGAGACGAATTAGAAGTCTCTGCTAGAATATCATCGATCTGCGGGTGAGAGGACAAATTAAATATGTTCAAATCCGGGTCTGTCTTTACCTGGACATTACCATTGCCTGTTACCTCAGATCGTGCTGTTCTGGTAGACTCGTCCTCAACCTTGGGATGATTGGTGCTCCAATCGGTCACCAAGTCGTTGGCTAGTACCACGTCAATCCCAGCCACAGGGAGGGTATCGACTACTGCCAACGCACATGTGCCGCTGAAATAAGGCGAGTCGAGATGTACTGGCACTAAGGGGGCGATATACTGCGTTCTCGGAAACCCAACCAGGATAACCTCTGGTCTCCCATCCACACTTACTCCCTCGGGTAACGAGCTCTTCACGATCAGGGACTGGGCTGCACCACTATCTCTGAGCACTACAATTGATCTACCAGTATGATCACTCGTTACATACCCGGTTGAAGTGTGAGGGGCCAACAAACTTGGTCCTTCCTGCGTCGTCGTAGACTGGTTTCCTACTGGTGATGTAACACAGCTCATCAACATCACCTCCCTTCGTGCGCTGCCACCTCTTCTGCCTCGGCACCTAGCAGCTATATGCCCTTTCTGCCCACAAGTCCAGCACACCATATTCCTCCTCGGGCTCCGGTGTTTCGGACTGCTAGGACTTGTTCTTCGGGGGCTACTTGGGGGCGTCTTCTTAGCACTTTGTGGGACGGGTCTTTCCTCTTCATCATGAGGTCTGTCGAACCGGCGCTGGTAATTCCTTGGGACGTACTTAGCAGACGGCCTATGAGTCAGGATGTACTCTTCAGCCATGGTGGCTGCTGCACTCAAGGTCTCCACCTGCTGCTCTTCTAAGTATGTCTTGAGGTCTCCAGACAAACAATCCTTGAAGTCCTCGAGCAGAATCAGCTGCTCAAGGTCTTCCTTGGTCTCCACTTTTCGAGAGGCACACCATTCTTGAAAAAGTCGCTCCTTGATGGTGGCGAATTCGGTGAAAGTGTGCTCTGAGGTCTTCTTCAGGTTTCTGAACTTTTGCCTATATGCCTCAGGTACCAATTGGTACGCCATGAGCACCACTTTCTTCACCATATCGTAATCGCCGGAGTCGTCAAGGTGAAACACTTTTACGTAGAGTAGGCAATTTGGGCCTTCCCAGTCAAGACTGACAGTATCATGATGGCCCAATTCTCCCTTGGCCACTCCAAAGAGGCAGCGACTTTCTCGAAGGCTGCAAAGAACTTCGAAACTTCCCTCTCATTGAACTTGGGGACCATTTTGATATTCCTTACCGGATCGAAACCACTTACTCCAGTTTGTCTCTGTCCAGCGCCTAATCGTAAAACTTCTAGTTCATGCTGTCTCTGTCTTTCTTTTTCTTCTCTTTCTCGTTCTTCTCTCTCTCTTTCTCGTTTCTCTTCTCTTTCTCTTTCTGCCTTCCGTTCTTCTAATTCTAAACGTCTCATCTCTAAGTCTTTATCTTGTCTCTCTCGTTCCAATTCTAATTTCTTCCATTCAATTTCTCTATTAATTTCCAAGGCACGCATCTTGACAGTTAGGAAGCTGATATTAAGCTCACCTGCATCACTGTCAACGTCGCTGCCCTTATCTTCCTTTTCCGTGGAAGCTAGTTCCTCACCTTCCTTTGTACTAGGAGCCCCGCCTTCCTGTTTCTCTTCTGCCTTCAGGTGCCGGTGAACCTTGGACAAGATCTCCACACGGGAATCGCTGGCACGGATCTTGATCTCCAGGTAGGCGCTCACTAGTACAAGCTCTGGTTTACTCAGATATTTTAATCTGGCAAGACAGTCCACTCTGTTCAGAAAAGCCTGAACATCGTCCAGATCATCGATGGTAGCTTTGTCTGCCATTGTCACAGATGGAACACTTTGCACTTAACACACTGCTTACACGTTAGCACTTAATAAACCGAGCACTGTTCTACGCCAATATTGCACTTTATTGCACCAAACACTGCACTTGCCAATATTGCACGTAATCACTTCGGGCACCACACTACCCAATATTGCACTGAGTCCAAGCGAACACTTCGCTCTACAATATTGTACTGAATCACTGAGCACCGCACTAGTCAATATTGCACTTAATCGCTTAACCACAGCGAGCACCACACTGCACAATATCGCACTTAGTCACTCTGAGCACCGCACAGGACGTATAACGTCACAATCGTCACACACAGGGGGAATTATTTACAGGGATTACGCCACTTCACCACCCCTGTCAAACATACTTAACAAGGGGACGGATCCCGCTGGGGATGCCAATTATGTTACGACCCTCTCGGGACGCAACGGGGTTCTCACTCTGATGTTGTTAGAGGAAGATATATGTATCCGTTCCCAAGCCAGTAGTGGCTATCAAGGGATGAGATCCGTGACGCAAGTAACTTAAAAGGGAGTAGGGAAAGAAAGTTAAGAACTTAATATTATACTTAACACCATCACCGATTAAATATATAAAATCAAAAAGTGCACAGGGGGAGGGGTATTAACACTATACAAGGGGATTATGCACAATATCGTCTTCTGCAGAAGACTCTGGATCAAGAAGCTAGGTGCTGAGTCTGCGGTGCTTTCTTCGTGGCCTCAAGACGTGTCCTCTGAGAATGCCGAGCCTACCCTGGCCACAGGTCAGCCAAAACACAGGTCCACTGGGGGCACCGTCGTGGAGGCCGTCAACCGCACGTCCAGCTGGTCTGCTGGCAGGTACTGAGCCACCAAGGCTGGTACGGCCACTCCACGAACGATATAAGGGGTACGCCCTAGACAGGAGTCTCGTGTGATATCACAAATCACCCTCCTGTCCTCAATACCCCAGTGGATTATCGTCTCCAACAGTCGGTCCCGGGTAAATCCTTTCACTGCCACTCCACTGGCAGGCTAACACACCACAGTGTTCTTCCGGGGGGACGACGTCACAACAGCTGCAGCAAACTTCACAGTATGGAGACTGGCTGCCTCGGGTAGACTGACTCCACCTTCAAAACAGTGGTCCCAGGTCGGCTCTGTAAGCAGACACGTCATCAATAACCGGGACACTAATACATCTCACTTACGGGCTCGGGCGCAAACACCTGACGTATCCAGTAAATAGATGGCGCTGTCGTCGGAGCACCACCTCACCAGAGGTCAGGAGCAGCTGTGTTGTGAGCTGCACAGGACTGGAAACTGGCCCTTGTGGCCGATATTCGCCGTCCTCATCCGGTGTCGTCGTTCGTTTGGCGGGGATTTCGGGTGCTGACCCACAGATGGCGTAGTTGTTACTGCTCCTTGCTCGGACGCTGGATCCGGGTTCGTAACACCTCCCCACCAAAAAGAATTTGGTTTGGGGTTCTATAAAAAGAAACACAAACCAAATTAGTACGACGACACAACTCCAAATGGACACACATGCATTATAATCTGGAATGGTGAGGCTGTCTCGTCCACAGAACTGTCCTACTGGGCAATTCCGGCACAACGGGAACTTGAAGATTGAAGGCGATGTCCTGCCTGGCGTAACCTTCCACGTCTCCACTGCGATGTCAAGCAGGGGCATCATCTCACATCTCTCGAGTAAGGATCCGTGTAGACTCGATCTGGGGTGACTCGACACTTCCCTGTGTAGTGGCACCGATGATGGCTGATCACAGACGGCATTTCTGGTACCGGTCCGATGGTCCTTCAGGGAGACAGGAACCTGGAATACAGGGGTCTGATAATTCAGAGTGATCGCGACAGTGGGTAAGTCAATACTTACAGCATACCCTACTAGGTCCACCCCGAGTCCCAACAGGGCTGCTTGTACGTCGCAGATGGCATTCACTCTGCCACCGTCAGGTCGACCAACGTTCCGCATAACGCTGCATTGAGGCTCAGCTATCACGCGGGGGGTGTCAACCTGTCGGAAACAGTCACTCATATTATCACATGTCGTACCTCCTGTATCAATTATCACCTTCCAGGTCCCTCCTTCAACTGCAACACCTGCAGTACAAATCTCCAATCCCTGGGACCTCTTCACGATGTTCATGGGAGCCATCATTCGTCGGGTCGTCCACTGATCCTTACTGAGAACACATAGAATACATAGGAGAATAAAACAAAATATCGCTAAGAAACATGGGGCCAATTGAGGGATAAGCTTCCTGAGCCAGTTATGTCCATAGCCGGCAACATCCACACGCCCGGCTTGGACCGAAGAGGGCACTAGACCTTTTGAACACACCGCACCTACCTCTGACGTCTGGGGAATCTCTGGCTGGTTCACTACGTGCTGTAACTTGCCATACCGCAAGCACATATCCGCCTTCGCTCCAGACTCGTTGGTATCCGTGGGTGCCTGCACACAAGGCCTCTCTTCTAGCTCAGGTACTTCTGCCTTCTTAACCTCATGTTCCTTGTCGAGAGACGAATTAGAAGTCTCTGCTAGAATATCATCGATCTGCGGGTGAGAGGACAAATTAAATATGTTCAAATCCGGGTCTGTCTTTACCTGGACATTACCATTGCCTGTTACCTCAGATCGTGCTGTTCTGGTAGACTCGTCCTCAACCTTGGGATGATTGGTGCTCCAATCGGTCACCAAGTCGTTGGCTAGTACCACGTCAATCCCAGCCACAGGGAGGGTATCGACTACTGCCAACGCACATGTGCCGCTGAAATAAGGCGAGTCGAGATGTACTGGCACTAAGGGGGCGATATACTGCGTTCTCGGAAACCCAACCAGGATAACCTCTGGTCTCCCATCCACACTTACTCCCTCGGGTAACGAGCTCTTCACGATCAGGGACTGGGCTGCTCCACTATCTCTGAGCACTACAATTGATCTACCAGTATGATCACTCGTTACATACCCGGTTGAAGTGTGAGGGGCCAACAAACTTGGTCCTTCCTGCGTCGTCGTAGACTGGTTTCCTACTGGTGATGTAACACAGCTCATCAACATCACCTCCCTTCGTGCGCTGCCACCTCTTCTGCCTCGGCACCTAGCAGCTATATGCCCTTTCTGCCCACAAGTCCAGCACACCATATTCCTCCTCGGGCTCCGGTGTTTCGGACTGCTAGGACTTGTTCTTCGGGGGCTACTTGGGGGCGTCTTCTTAGCACTTTGTGGGACGGGTCTTTCCTCTTCATCATGAGGTCTGTCGAACCGGCGCTGGTAATTCCTTGGGACGTACTTAGCAGACGGCCTATGAGTCAGGATGTACTCTTCAGCCATGGTGGCTGCTGCACTCAAGGTCTCCACCTGCTGCTCTTCTAAGTATGTCTTGAGGTCTCCAGACAAACAATCCTTGAAGTCCTCGAGCAGAATCAGCTGCTCAAGGTCTTCCTTGGTCTCCACTTTTCGAGAGGCACACCATTCTTGAAAAAGTTGCTCCTTGATGGTGGCGAATTCGGTGAAAGTGTGCTCTGAGGTCTTCTTCAGGTTTCTGAACTTTTGCCTATATGCCTCAGGTACCAATTGGTACGCCATGAGCACCACTTTCTTCACCATATCGTAATCGCCGGAGTCGTCAAGGTGAAACACTTTTACGTAGAGTAGGCAATTTGGGCCTTCCCAGTCAAGACTGACTGTATCATGATGGCCCAATTCTCCCTTGGCCACTCCAAAGAGGCAGCGACTTTCTCGAAGGCTGCAAAGAACTTCGAAACTTCCCTCTCATTGAACTTGGGGACCATTTTGATATTCCTTACCGGATCGAAACCACTTACTCCAGTTTGTCTCTGTCCAGCGCCTAATCGTAAAACTTCTAGTTCATGCTGTCTCTGTCTTTCTTTTTCTTCTCTTTCTCGTTCTTCTCTCTCTCTTTCTCGTTTCTCTTCTCTTTCTCTTTCTGCCTTCCGTTCTTCTAATTCTAAACGTCTCATCTCTAAGTCTTTATCTTGTCTCTCTCGTTCCAATTCTAATTTCTTCCATTCAATTTCTCTATTAATTTCCAAGGCACGCATCTTGACAGTTAGGAAGCTGATATTAAGCTCACCTGCATCACTGTCAACGTCGCTGCCCTTATCTTCCTTTTCCGTGGAAGCTAGTTCCTCACCTTCCTTTGTACTAGGAGCCCCGCCTTCCTGTTTCTCTTCTGCCTTCAGGTGCCGGTGAACCTTGGACAAGATCTCCACACGGGAATCGCTGGCACGGATCTTGATCTCCAGGTAGGCGCTCACTAGTACAAGCTCTGGTTTACTCAGATATTTTAATCTGGCAAGACAGTCCACTCTGTTCAGAAAAGCCTGAACATCGTCCAGATCATCGATGGTAGCTTTGTCTGCCATTGTCACAGATGGAACACTTTGCACTTAACACACTGCTTACACGTTAGCACTTAATAAACCGAGCACTGTTCTACGCCAATATTGCACTTTATTGCACCAAACACTGCACTTGCCAATATTGCACGTAATCACTTCGGGCACCACACTACCCAATATTGCACTGAGTCCAAGCGAACACTTCGCTCTACAATATTGTACTGAATCACTGAGCACCGCACTAGTCAATATTGCACTTAATCGCTTAACCACAGCGAGCACCACACTGCACAATATCGCACTTAGTCACTCTGAGCACCGCACAGGACGTATAACGTCACAATCGTCACACACAGGGGGAATTATTTACAGGGATTACGCCACTTCACCACCCCTGTCAAACATACTTAACAAGGGGACGGATCCCGCTGGGGATGCCAATTATGTTACGACCCTCTCGGGACGCAACGGGGTTCTCACTCTGATGTTGTTAGAGGAAGATATATGTATCCGTTCCCAAGCCAGTAGTGGCTATCAAGGGATGAGATCCGTGACGCAAGTAACTTAAAAGGGAGTAGGGAAAGAAAGTTAAGAACTTAATATTATACTTAACACCATCACCGATTAAATATATAAAATCAAAAAGTGCACAGGGGGAGGGGTATTAACACTATACAAGGGGATTATGCACAATATCGTCTTCTGCAGAAGACTCTGGATCAAGAAGCTAGGTGCTGAGTCTGCGGTGCTTTCTTCGTGGCCTCAAGACGTGTCCTCTGAGAATGCCGAGCCTACCCTGGCCACAGGTCAGCTAAAACACAGGTCCACTGGGGGCACCGTCGTGGAGGCCGTCAACCACACGTCCAGCTGGTCTGCTGGCAGGTACTGAGCCACCAAGGCTGGTACGGCCACTCCACGAACGATATAAGGGGTACGCACTAGACAGGAGTCTCGTGTGATATCACAAATCACCCTCCTGTCCTCAATACCCCAGTGGATTATCGTCTCCAACAGTCGGTCCCGGGTAAATCCTTTCACTGCCACTCCACTGGCAGGCTAACACACCACAGTGTTCTTCCGGGGGGACGACGTCACAACAGCTGCAGCAAACTTCACAGTATGGAGACTGGCTGCCTCGGGTAGACTGACTCCACCTTCAAAACAGTGGTCCCAGGTCGGCTCTGTAAGCGGACACGTCATCAATAACCGGGACACTAATACATCTCACTTACGGGCTCGGGCGCAAACACCTGACGTATCCAGTCCATAGATGGCGCTGTCGTCGGAGCACCACCTCACCAGAGGTCAGGAGCGGCTGTGTTGTGAGCTGCACAGGACTGGAAACTGGCCCTTGTGGCCGATATTCACCATCCTCATCCGGTGTCGTCGTTCGTTTGGCGGGGATTTCGGGAGCTGACCCACAGATGGCGTAGTTGTTACTGCTCTTTGCTCGGACGCTGGATCCGGGTTCGTAACAATAATTGGTGTTAGTGATTAATATACAAGTTATGAGCTGTTGCTGCTGGTGACCTAAAGATTCTTACTTCAGTATGAAGTGTAGGCCTAAGTGTTGTGGGCAATTAACTGTGTCCCACGAGTGCTACCTTATGTCGGAAAATCCGACACCATTTAATATATCATACAGACATATGATAATTGCTGCTGTATTACCAACAAGTTATCCATAGAAAACGTAATTTGTAGTGGAATTACCGTCTATAGAAAACGGGATATCATCACCACATACTATTATATTCTCCACCTATTATGGTGGGAATTATTCTTAAATACATTAGTCTTTGGACTTTACCATCATAAAACATCTTATATAAATTAACTTAATTATCAATATTAAAGTAGAGTAAATGTGACCCTTCTATCACTTTCTGAAATCTGGACAATGTAAGCCAGGCGTCAGTGAGGAAGGAGAGCAGCCATTGTTTATACTAGACCAGAGGCACACGGGAGCAAATACGGCTCCTGTTAATTTTACTTGGACGTAGTGTTATGGATACCAAAGGTGTACCATCTGTCAACACGCTGTCAACAAATCAAGTTAAGTGTTCTTTCCGAAACCCATTATCTATCATTAGTGGCCATTAATGTCATTATATAGGGTGTCCGGTTAGAGCACGTGGAAGCCTCAAACTAAAGGTAATTAAGCCAGGTCTTTAAGGTTCCATGTACTGTACAGTGTTCTCTGATATACTTGTCATATATAGGATTCTGGCTTCACAGCTAGCGCACTTTTGACAGGTCAAGAGGAGGAAGCAAGGCTTTGTGCATCAGTTACTGGGTGATGGAAGCTACCTCAAAGAGGATAATTTGGTGTCTACACCCTAGTTATACCTGGTGGACTAACCTGCTGTACTATAAGATAAGGAACCTCTTCAATGTATGTAGTCTATTACTGTAGTTTGATTGACTGCATATATAAATTTAATAAACCCCCCTAATGTGTAGAGGATCGATTTGTGAGATTATGAGATTATTGCAGAAATACAGTCCACTTATCATTATACAAATTGCTATCGAAGTATATAAATTAACGTAAATATAAATTCATATAAATTAAATATATATAAATCTCACAGGTCGGTTCCCACATTATTTGGTCCTTCGAACCGGATGACGGATTATTTGATCCTTTGAACCACATTTGGTCATCTTAGTACCGGATGAACCAGTTAACCAGTGGATTCATTAAATATACTAGTGCAGTGTTATTTAAACAAGGCCAGCAGTCAAGACGGCGGCGTTGACTCGTGCGAGTTCACGAGCCCCGCTCAGTTCAGTTAAGCCTTAGTCAGCGGTTTCATGTACACCCACAGATTTGGTGGCGTGTTATTCTGTGAAATGACAGCGCTAATATAGAAGCCAGCCAAATTAGTGACTGTGTCTTCGCGATATTGTTCACGGATTTCGTGGTGTTACATTTCGCGAGAGATTATCCACGAATTTTGTGGACCTTATTTCGCGAGGTCACTAATAATATTTAATACTTCTAGATAATATTAGAAGTTTCATAGAGGCTAATTAAGAGGCTATTATCAATAATTGTGTATATTATTCCTCCAAAATAGAGAATTATTTAATATATATTGCACTAGTGATCACAGTATAATATTTACTAATTGCCAACCCACAACAGGGTAGGATATGACTAGTTGAACTATTATCGTTCATCCTAGTCCCATTATTAACCTAACACCATTAATGAATGGTCCAGACCCTATTTTGGGTGTAATTTTTATCAACTCGAGTTGAGTTGTGTATATATAATAATTTACTTATGATCATTACACCTTTGAGTGATTAATTAGTGTCTCTACCATCCTAGGGTGATATAGAAGAGCTAACCTAAAGGTACTTCCAGTGACACTGGTTTATCACTCAAATCATTAGTGTGTATGATTGTATATATATAATGTGTATTAATTTTAAGTGCTAACCTCTAGTAGAGGTAGGATTATTGCCTAGTGAGTTCAGAATTTAACCCTAGGCTACCATTAGTACTTGCTCACAATTTATGAGCCAGTGGTGCCCAATTAACAAGTCACCATGACTAATCCACAGAAAGCAAAGCGTGCTTTAATATCAAGCAAACGCCAACTAACAAGAGATCTCAACCAATATGAACAGTTGTTATATGAGCCTGTAATTAATTATCGTCGGTTGAAAATACCACTGTTACAGATTCAAACCCAATTGCATATATTGAAAGCAAATAGGAAATCTTACCAAAATCAGGTCCACGACGACGACATAGTAGTTGAAGATGTGGAACCATTCCTGTCTGACCTAGCACAATATGAAGAAGAAACTCAAGGCAGGTTGGAACATTTACACAGGATAATTGAATCAGAACAAATAGCCAGTACATCAAATTAAGTAGATAATGTTATGGATGATCTGGATCTTTTTGAGAATAAATGTCAAGCCAGATTAGATCCTTTAATCAACAAGGATAAAGCTTCACCCAGTAAAGCTTCACCTAATATTATACCACCAGAAATTAAGCAGTTCTCAGACAATTTATCCACAGTCTCTGTGGTTTCTGAAAACCCAATACCTGAGGCTACTAAGTTAACATGCCTCCAAGCTAGAGGTGAAGCTGAACCAGTAGTAGAAAATGTAAATGAAAATAGCGACAGCACTAATTTCCCAGTCCAGCCTCCTAGGGATAATGCTGGCAATGAGAAAACTGTCATACATCTTGTACTACAATTGCTGGATTTACCTCAACCTGATCAGACTGCTGACTCATTACAATCCTTCAGCATGGAATTTGAGTCACTACTAAGAACATTCAGTCTTAAGGTTGATATAACTACTAGTGAATGGATGACCAAAGTAGTCCTTCAACGAAAATTGTCCAGCGATATACTAGATGAATTATATGCACATCAACATAACACCATCCTGACAGTACAGGACATCACTGAAGGTTTACATTCCATCATAAACAAACGACGAGCAAATGAGGAAGTTAAAGCCTCTTACAAGCCTTCAGAAATAGAAAATAAGAGTCAATTAAAGGGTAAAACAACTACCCCAAATAAACATCAACCAATTACTCTAACATCAAGTTGGAGAAAATCTGACAATGCAGCAGAATCCTCCAAGCCTACTGTTACTAGTTCACCCAAACCGGTAACTTCCAAACGTGCAGTAGGCTGGGGGACATGTATGTTCTGCAAAAAGAA